>NC_048277.1:5255821-5555821 GCF_009762535.1 Notolabrus celidotus
TAACATTGTTTTTATTCCATGTGATGGTTGTGTACAACGGCCAATAAATGAAACTGATAAGAGCAATAAGCTCAGTATGAACACACCTATCAATCTATTACCATTACCATAAAGTACTAAATCAAGTATAAAAACAGATAATGCTGAAAGTAGGGCAGGTTCCCCTTTGGTTGATGATGTTTTCAAACCCGCCCCTTCCCCTCATCACAGAAATCAACACATAAATATGTCAATATGAACTCATACACAGTCCAGTACAACAGTCATACTACATACTAAAATCAAACACAGAGCAGGCCGTTTCATGTAGTATGACTGTTCTGTGTTCTGCAGTATGCTGAACCAGACGTCACTGAATTTCCAGTTTTTGAAAGTGGAAGTAAACAACGGCCAAACTGATAGATAAACTCTTTAGCATCACTTATGATTTAAAACGTTAAGAAGTGGTTTATATGGAATTTAATCATTTTCACAGCACCTAAAAACTGAGTTCACCCGTCAAATACAGAAAAAAGAAGAAGCAGAATGTTAGCGCTGTGCATTATGGGAAACAGTACGTGAGGCAGACTGGTCCGCTGCATACTGAGAAATTTTCCCTAATTAGTACGACATCCGGGGAGTTTTGGCATACTGCAGATTTTGCTCTTGTTCACATACTACATACTGAATTTAGGCCAAATCAGTACGTACTGCTAGTATAGTAGGCGGTTTAGAAAACAGTCATAGCCTTACATTCGTGTGGTAGCCATGTTGGAAAACTAGCCATGTTTTTTTCACAGTTTTTCATGCCCACCGTTTTGTGAATCACCGCCCTGACCAGACATGCTTCCATACATGGCCGTGGGAAGTAGGGGTGCTGAGGGTGCCGCAGCACCCACTGTTGGAAAAGGCATCACACAATTTTTTTCTGGATGCATTAATAAGTTGAAACAAATACATGAATTAACACAATAAAACAGTTTTTTTTCTCCATTGTATTATTTTCTGAAAATGTAATGCCTGAGGAAGATTTGAGAAATAATTATAGCAATTTTAAATAATTATTCATTTTAAAATATCCCTGTGTGCCCTGTGTGTGTGCCTGCTTAAAAACTATGCGTATTGAGATAAGTTCTGTTCATTGTGCTTTACTGCCTTTTGGGCCTGTTTTACCAGGTTTGGCTTGCATGCTCTTTGCTGTACAACGGGGTATGGAAATTGCAATTTGTGAATTTATAATGAAAAGTTCTCTTGAAAGCTTGTATTCAAATCAGATAAATAAAAATAAAATGTATGTGAGCTATAGTCTATCAGTTGCATAAGTAACCTAAATGCAAAAAGAAAAAAAAATGCACCTCTTACTACAGCACCCCCAACTTAAAGCCACTTCCCACGGCTCTGCTTCCATACATTTATTCACTTTGCTTTCAGTGATTTCCAGTTGTTTAATAGCATTGTAGATATATTTATCACATCATGCCAAACAAACTTTTGATTCACTTCTACCACTTTAGTAATCAGGTGATCATAACTCGTATCCCCAGAAAACAAACCTTCATCATAAGCCTAGGTCATGGCAGCAAGAAACGTCGTGGTCTCACATGACACTGATGATGTTAAGCCAGTTTTGTTTACTAGATTGCTAGAAAATGATCCTGTTATCATAAGAGACAAACTTTGTTACCTCGAAAAAATGAGAAAAATGATTCAGATATAATGAGAAAAGCACTTTTGTTATTCTCAGATAATAAAATATAAGTTGAGATTTAACGAAAGACCAAATAAAGTTATGGATGCACGTTAAATGTTATGAAACCAAACATCTTCCTTTCTATGTTGCTGCATTTATTCATCTCTAAGTGTCAAATTAATACAGCAGCTGGTTTCCTCTTTCAACCGTCCAGCTCCCAATGAAATATTAATTAATAAAAGGCCTGCATTATGAAACACATTTGCATAATATATAAACACTGACCTGATGCAGAGTGCATGCTTTAACTTGATCGATGGTTAAACACAGGCTGTAAAGAAGCAAACTCTCCCTGTCACACCAGATTAGCATTTATGACATTCACTTCCTTATCCAGAGATGGTTTGTTATTAATCAACGTTCACCTGTACAGAAAGAAAAGGTGAGCGAGCAAAGGTTCCTCTGTGTGTTTGAATCCAGGTAAAGTTCAGCCTCATGAGTCATATTGTTTTCACCATGTTTCTCCTTTTGAACTCGGATTCATCCGACTGCTGCTGTGTAGTTTGAACATCACAGAAAGAACTTTAAAGGGTTCAGACACTTTTTACTGTTACTTGTTGTTTAATTTCTCACAGTGTTAATAAAATGATTTATAAATCCTTGATGTCCCGGCAGTTTAAATGTTATAGATTTGAGCAAAGTTACATCAAACTGGACTCCAGCTGTGGATTACAGCAGACTTTTACACTCCTACTCAGGACGCTGAGGATGGCTGCTGTTCTTGTTTGTTGAAATAGACGTTCTGTAAAGGCCAAAGTCCCACTGCCTACTGTGTGTGTGTATCAGGTGCATAAAAAGTGAAACATAATCTCTGCGTTCACAATAGACTGTCCTTTTATGCCCCTTCTCATGGGACACAAGCAGAGCCCTGAGTGGTTAATGTCTGGACGTTGTCTCTGGTGAATTTTGGACGCAAGTCCAAGTAAACATGACAGCAGCCTGTTTTATCCTCTTCCTCCTACATACTCTCTATCTTCTTTTTATACGTTCTCCATGCTTTACAGGGAATATAGTTCAGATTAAAGAAAGTGTTTCTAACCATCTGAAGCTGATATTAATCTGTGTGTCCTCAGCTTCAGTCTAGACCAAGCAGCAACCTTTAGTGCTGATAATGAAACCAATCTGAAAAACTGCAGTTCCTTGAGTGTCCACTTGAGGCTGGCTCCTAAAGCTGAAGAAACTCCATCAGAGCTCATGATAAAATGTTCATTTTTAGGGCAGATTACTTTACATGTTTACAGTTCAAGCTATGAAGATATCACTTATTGGCTTGCAAGGCACGGCATTTTGATAGATTCAGAAACAGTGTGAATCTCCCTCTTTATCATCAGAATTCACTTGTATTACAGAAGCTACAAGTTGTCCCAATGTGGTCTCATTTACACACATGGTCTCTCTTTTTTCTCTGTCTTGTCTCCGCTCACCTCTCCAGGTCCTTGGGTTGCTCCACTGGGCGTTGATAGCCGGCGCCTTCTACCAGCCTTTGCCGGCATATGGCTGGGTGATGTTTGTGGCCGTCACTCTGTGGATCATCACCACCATCCTCTTCCTCATATTCTTGTTTAACGTCCATGAAAAGCTCACCTTTGTGCCCTGGCTGCTGACGGTAAGGAAGGATGAGGGGAAGAGTAGAAAGTCCTTCCTGTCTTGAGTGGACAGAGCCTGAACAATGAAGCGTAGATCTTGTCAGATGAGCAAATCACCAAAAAGACTCATGAAGAGTAACTTTCATGATCTTCTAAGGTTGCTGTTACAGTTTTTCCTCAATATTTTTGGCCCAGAAACAGTCTTCATTTTCTCTTAACTCCAAGTATTAACAAACAAAAACACTTCTTATAACAAAGAAGAAACCGGCTGTTAAGTTAGGAACAGTCTGTACCTCCTCACAGTCGGCTACATGACGCTGTAAGTTCTTGTCCTCGAAGACATCCTATTGGTCTTGTTTGTCCGGCCAGAGATTTTCATCAACATCACATCTGATGTTTTTTGAATACTCCAGAGAAAAGTCTCCAGGTGAGGGTCACCTGTCCCCTGCATCGATCAGCTGTGACATCCTCACATGCAGCACTCATGGCATCCATCAGAATCATCTGATACTGTGGTGGATTGTCACTTTCTCCTCCACTCCCCTTGTCGATCAATCTCTCACCTGGCAGGCGTTTAGTCCGTTTACTGTGGCAGACATCACAAACTCTCCTTGTCTCAGATATTTGTAACATGTTTGACTGATTTGGATCATGTGATGCTCAACGAATGAAAAACATGAAGATTTTGATCATTGAGAGAAGCGCTTATTCTTACTCATTTGCACACCAAAATACTGCACTTTGCTTAAAACCTGTAAAAGGAGTTCATCACTCAAAACAACATCCACCTTGTCACCTTGACAAATCACCAAATATCCTCTAAATTAAACAGAAACATAACTGGATCTTTGACAATGGTGCTACCACTGAGTCTTTTTGTGCAATATTTGTAGAAAAAAAGATGCAAATTGACTAATAGAGGCAAGTTAATGAGATATAATGTACCCATTGCCCCATTACGTGAGATATTGTGGCTTTCAGTCACTAAATGCATTGATAGAAAAAAAACGGAGGCAACAGGATTTAAACTCAAAGTGTTTTTAACCTTCAAAGACCTTGGCTCATAAGAGGTTTCAACAAATGATTAGTTGCTTAGAAAATAGGATGGTGAAGTAGGTCATGAATGAGAATACCAGGGCAATGTTTCACAAAGAAAGGTAACAAACAGAGGAGATAAGGACGCAAGAATTAGACAAAGTGCAAAGACAAAATAACAGAAACGAGGAGGCCAAATTAAGTGCACAGGGGATCATATTTGTTTGCTCAGAGGGTCTGTGGCTAATGTTTTCCTCTTCTGATAGATGATGGGGTACCACGGCATTGCAACAGTCCTTTATCTGACTGCCTTTCTGACCAACGCTGCTTCTGTACATCCTTTTCACCTCAACTACTTCTTCGGACATTTTGCAGCTGCTGCTGTAAGTTCCATGACACACTCAAACATGAATACATCCTCTCATATTCACTACACTCCTGAAAATGTCCTGACATTACTCTGGTGTAAGAAAGGCAAGTGTCTCATTACAATGATCCGTACTTCACACCTGCTGACTCCAAAAAAAGAAGTCTGAGTAGACCTGAGGAGGCTCAGGTGTAGAGGTAAAAACAGAAGCTTAAATTCAGAGCAAGTAAGAGGGCAAGGTACTGACATTGATCACACTGCATACTGCTTCACACTCTTAATTTCTCACCTTAGTTGTCTGTACTTTGTTTCACACGATGAGGACTGTCTCAGAAACGTTCTCATGCATGTTGTAATGAATCAGTCACCAGAACAGCAGACTTTTCCTCCTTCTGCTCCTGCATGCTCGACTGTGACGTGCCTCTTCATCTACACTAGACTAATTCCCGTTTTGAGAACGTGCACAACACAGATACAGTATATTAGCAGAGGACGAATCATTTACTCTATACCAGGATTTCACTTTGCAGCGTGTCAAGCTGCATGAATACAAACAAACAAACAAGGTCAAGAGCAACATGCAGACATGCCAGTGACCGCAGATCTGTTTGAGAAGCTGTCATGAAATAGTTTCAAAGAATATAAACAAATGATAATTTGAAAAGTCTTCTGCAACAGTGACATTATTGTGATTATATAGTAGTAGAGGAAGCACACTTGTGTGAACAATGTCGTAGCCCCTCCCACTTTCTTACAGCGAAATTTCCTGCTGTGCTTGCACATTTTTAAACACTTTATGTGGACAATGAACTGCCAGTGTTTGTGTTCAGACATGCAGAACAATATCAGGTAATGATCAGGAATGAGATATATGAGTAACGGGCTCGTGTCAGGACCTCAAAGACCTGGAGCCCTTGTGTGATGAGGGTTTCAGACTCCCTCTGTGATGATGTGTAAGGTACACTACCATTCAAAAGTATGGACACACCTTCTCATGCAATGGTTTTTATTTAACTAGTTTTTATTTTTCTTATTTATTATTTCTTGTTTGTTTTAATGATGAATGTTTTTATTCTCTGTAAGGTGACCTTGGGTGACTTGAAAGCCGCCCCCAAATAAAATGTATTATTAATATTATTATTGTTATTTATTTTAATTATTTTCAACATTGTAGATTAATACTGAAGACATCAAGACTATGAAATAATGTAGTTTTGCCATAATCTGGATTACAACAGTAGTCAAATAAGGCTATCCATTGTGTACTAACCCTACCTCTGAACAACACAACTGATGGTCTCAAACACATTAAGAAGGCAAGTCATTCTACAAATGAACTCTTGACAAGGCTCATGTTCATTAGAAACCATTCCAGGAGACCACTTCATGAAGCAGACTGAGAGAATACCAAGAGTGTGCAAAGCTGTCATGAAGGAAAAAGGGGGCTACTTTACAGAATCTAAAATATAAAACATATTCTGCTTTGTTTAACACTTTGTTGTTCATTCAATAATTCCATATATGTTCTTTCATAGTTTTGATGTCTTCAGTATTAATCTACAGTGTTTACAATCATTAAAATAAATACAAACCCTTGAATGAGAAGGTGTTTCCAAACTTTTGACTGGTAGTGTATATAGGTAAATATACAAGCTCAACATGTGTGCCAAACAATAGAAGTAGTTACTCTCAATACCTAATAGTGTCAGGAACACACACACGAAAAGTGAACAGAGGCAGAGTAAAGGTAGCAGCTATTTATGGCTCACGTGGCTGTGAGGCGTGTCATGTGATTGGTGTTTAAATTTCCGTTTACCTTTGTACTGCAGCTTCTACCGGCTTCTGCCCCTCGCTGTTTACTGCAGTCAATGTTCAATCATCATAAACAGAAACCAGAGACAGAGGGAGGAGGATGTAGGGCAATAGATTGTAGGGTGTGTGTCAGAGAAAATGAACACACTTGAACAAAGATAAAAAGCTTTAAAGTACAAGCCAGTTTACAGCTTCAGTAGCATTGGGCGCGCGCGCGCACACACACACACACACACACACACACACACACACACACACACACACACACACACACACACCTTTAAATGTGTTTGAGGTATCAATGGCAGGATACCAGACTGAAAAGTTGATTATAAACACATTACTTAGAGTGAACACATAAAGATGCAACATGATCTTTGATTTGTGGGTCCTGTTGAAGTTTGATACCTTTGCTCTGTTCTGTGAACCATTACAGTTGTGTAATGCTCTCTCCTCTCTCCTCTCTGTCTCATCAGTTCTTTGGGGCGTTGGTCATGTTGGCGTACGGCGTTAGTGCTGTCTTCTCTTATTTAGCCTGGAAGGGAGACGGAGGAAATGCTGCCACCAACACTGTGCCAGCCTAGGACTCTGAGCTGCAGTGCTGACCAGGAAAAAGTCACAAAGATTTATGTCTGTGTCCCTTAAATTGAGTACTGGCACCTGCCTATGAATGCTGGCCCTCCTAACCTAAATCCATATACTGATCTAGTTTCAGTCAGATTCAGTAATGTAAGGTTCTGAGGATACATTATTCATCACCTCTGGATTATCTGCATCAAACGTGGCTCTGAAACTCTATCTCTACATGACATGTTCTCGAAGGTGCTGGTTTTGGTGTTTGAAGGACTGAAATTCTGTCCTTTCTTTACAAAATATTCCAGTGCATCAGTACAAAACTGTAACTCCTGTTTACACTTTGCTTTATTTACAGAAAAAGGATAATATATATTATAGATTAGTGAGTTTATCAAAGGGTGATGGGTGGGTTTTATATTTCAACATTTCAACCAGGTTATCTGACTCCCTGTTTCCAGCCTATGTGCTCTATACAGCTAAGCTAACTAGCTAACTTTAGCTTAAGACTTCTGTGAGTGGTAACAAAACTCAGACCTACCCTGTGGATTTAATCAGATAGACCATTTCCAGGAAATGTCCATGTTTCCCACAGGCATAACGTTGCCCTGCTGGAGAGAGACGTTCAATTAGTTAAAGGGGGATTGTGAAGATTAACCTGCTCATATTTTGCGTAACATGCTATCACTATCAAAAGGAACAAATATTAATTAAAGATATTGTAAGATATTGATTTACTGTGATATTAGAGAAAGAATCACCATTGATGTAAATGGCTGCAAAGTGAAGATCTGTGTCTTTATTCAATGTGTAAAGATTTGATTGAAAACATGAACTTACTCCAAACATGGCGGCCTGGCCTTACATTCATCCTGTCATATCTACTAAAGGTTTCAGTCTTTCTTGTTTACAGAGTGTTTGTTTCACTGGTGCGTACGACACCAATGAGACTGAACTGTGCTCTCCTGAATGTGTTATAAACTGTGATTCTCATCTCATATTATAATGAAACCCCCTGACATGGCGGTGCAGGTGTGAAGAATGAATGTGTGGTACGTGCGTTCTGCAGAAACCCTTTTTGATTTCCAGTAAGTATCTCTCACCCTCATAACTCTGAAAGGACCAAGCCAATCTCTGATAATGAAGCAGACATGGAATGAAAACGATGGCTGTGAAAGCATAAAGTTACTGAAGTATGATATAAAGATTCAGGGTTTCTACAGGACCCCTTCAATGATTCAAACACTGCTCCACGAAGGACTCACACAGCTGCAGACAACTCTCAGTGCTCACCCCGTCCTGTTTGTGATTTTATAAGATATTTTGTGTTTTTGTACAAAAAGAATGAATGCAGGCTCAGCCATTAACATGTTTCAATAAAGTAACTTGTGATTTAAATTTAAGGCTTTGTTTCTTTGAAAATAATGTTTTACTAACATGTTAAAACATCTCATCTGTGACATAAATATAAATTCACAACTACAACTGTCATGTATAAAATACTTCATTATTTGACATGAAACTGTAAAGCAGATCTTAGGTCTAGTGATAGACACTTACACATGCTACCACACACAAACAAAAACAATCACTTTGTACATTCAGATTGACTTTCACAGGCACAAACTCCATGGAGTGTTTTTCACTGAACAATTTGAAAAACAGTATAAAACATATATTAGCTCTGCTGTTCTTTCTATACCAGACAAACACTCTCATTTATATCCAAAGGTTTCCCCAGCCAACGTGGGGATTTGTGGACCACATAAAAACAGCAGGATGACACAAACCATGTACCAGAATTGAGGGTTTGTGTGACATGTGTGACACAAACTGTAGAATCAGGATTCAGCGTCTCGTCTGCTCATTACAATTAAACACATTAAATACTTCAAGTAGTCGTTTTTCTCCACCGGTGTGGTTGGGGAGCATCAACAGGCAAAAACCTTCCATCTTTAACCCATCACTACAGAAATCAAAGAGAAATGCATAAAAGAATATTCTGTTACATCCTTTGGAGCACAGACTGTAGATTTCTATCAGAGCACAGAACTTCAGAACTTACTCAAAGGACCATAAATACAATAATTTCTGAAAGCCCATGGATACAATCATACATCAGCACATGGAGGAGGAGGCCATTCAAGTGTGTGTGTGTGTGTGTGTGTGTGTGTGTGTGTGTGTGTGTGTGTGTGTGTGTGTGTGTGTGTGTGTGTGTGTGTGTGTGTGTGTGTGTGTGTGTGTGTGTGTGTCACTGCAATTCAGTGCTACTGTTGAGTTTTGAGCCTGCAGGGATTAAAGATGTGACCAGAAATTCTTGACCACTGTCCAGACCTCGACCCTCCTTCTCCTGGAAACACAGATTCACACAACTTAGATTAAAACATATTATTTCAATTAGGATCCTGTATTACTTCTTTGGACTGAATGACGACCGGCATGCAGAAACACTCACTGCTTTGTAAAACAGAAACAGCTCCTTGAAGGCCATGAAGTCAGTGAACGTCAGCATTATGTCAAAGATATCACCTGGCACCTCCTCCTTGTGTTGCCTGCAGATGTCAGAGAAATACACAACCAGTCAAAAGTTTGGCAACACCTTCTCATTCAAGGGTTTGTAGTTATTGTAATGATTGTAAACACTGTAGATTAATACTGAAGACATCAAAACTATGAACGAATATATATGGAATTATTGAATGAACAAAAAAGTGTTAAACAAAGCAGAATATGTTTTATATTTTAGATTCTGTAAAGTAGCCCCCTTTTTCCTTCATGACAGCTTTGCACACTCTTGGTATTCTCTCAGTCTGCTTCATGAAGTGGTCTCCTGGAGTGGTTTCTAATTAACATGAGCCTTGTCAAGAGTTCATTTGTAGAAGGACTTGCCTTCTTAATGTGTTTGAGACCATCAGTTGTGTTGTTCAGAGGTAGGGTTAGTACACAATGGATAGCCCTATTTGACTACTGTTGTAATCCAGATTATGGCAAAACCAGATTATTTCATAGTTTTGATGTCTTCAGTATTAATCTACAATGTTGAAAATAATTAAAATAAATAGAAACCATTGAATGAGAAGGTGTGTCCAAACTTTTGACTGGTAGTGTATGTAATCAATCTTATTATATTTTCAGTGCCCTATAGTGCCACCTGGTGGCCTGTTGCAGAGTGATGTAATGGGCAACAAGTGCACCAAACAAGCTGCTGAACTATTTGGCTCTCTCCTTTCACAGAGACTCTCAGTTGATCTGAAGCAGCGAGGTTGTTATTAAGAAATGCATAAACAGATAAAGTTGTGGTGTCACATCTCACATGAGCAGCTCTATGAAAGTGTTCATCTTGAAGCCAGGGATCTTCGCCATCAGCTGCTGCTCCAGATGGTTCTCCAGCAAGTCAACCTGCACATCAGCCAGAAGCACAATGAAGAATTAGCTCGTATAATCACTTAGTCCTATAACCAGACCTCCAACACTCCAGATTTAGGTGGAGGTGCTCCACTGATTTAAAGGACCCAGATAAATGACTTTTAAAAAGCACATAGCGATGTAGATTCATGTTACAGAGACTCCTACATTCATTACTTAATGAAATAATACTATAATGGTATTAACATCAAAACATGGCGTCAACGCAAACCCCTCTATACTCTGGAATATGTGCTCGTCACTCCTCTCTGCAGTGGCTCACTCTACTCTCACTCTTCAATATGTTCATGAATTTTGTCATATTTTGAAGACATGGCATTTTTAAATTGTTTATGTTTTCATTTCTATATTTTACTGCAAACCTTGAAATTAAGTGACATTTAAAGTATTTGATTTACATATCCGTTTATTAAATGTATTGATCTGCAGTTCAGGGTCATATATGGACGGGGCTGCTGGGTATAGGCTGATTTTACGATACTCCAGAAAATCTCCCTATTTTTCAGAGTCCAATGTTGGCAGGTATGCCTCTAACATGTTACTTGAATGCAGGTATGGGATTTAGAGTTATGTTGAAACTCACGTAGTCGTTGAAGATGGGTGTGTAGCTGAGCTTGTTCTCCTCTGAGTCATCAAACTCCTGGTAGTGTTTCTCCATGAAGCTTTGCTGCAGCTGCTGGAACTCCTCCTCTAAAACAAAGTCATCACAATTCTCACAAAACACTGAATACAGGACAGCAACGCCTGAACTGAAACATTTTGAGAGCCTGAAACTCGGGCTTTATAACATACAGTATATCTGATACGCTACAATGACCTTCATCGTGCAGAGAGGCCGCCTCACTCAGCGTGTTTTACAACATGAGGAAATGACTATTCCTTTGCACTGTCAGGTTACTGAATAGAGTTATCTTTCATGGACAGCAACAGAGAACTCCAACAAACCCTACCCATGATGATGTCCTCTATGCAGCCAATAACAGCATCAAAAGCGGTGTCTGCGGCTGATGAACTGAAAGACAGGAAAACAAGAAACAGAGGTGGACCTCGTGGTGAGAGTTATCGCTCTCAACAGCAGTAAAAGGAAACTTTCTGTATGTTATCATGTCTTGATACTTTATTGTGTCAAGTTAATTATCAGCACTAAAGAACCAAGAAACTGGACTTGGACCAGATTGATGAGAAACTTAACAAACTAAGGGCTTCTCTTCAGCTTTGATAGAAAATGCGTTAGTCCCAGGTTCTTCCTTCGTCCAGTCCTTAAGAAGAAATAAAATACAGGAGACAGCAACAAACAAAACATCCACCGTTGGTTCATATTGCTGATTCAAGGTGTGATATTTTCACAGCTGAAATGCCTTCAATGTGAGCTTCAGAGGCATGACAGCAGGACCAAGTTGTCCCACTGCTGTGCTGGGTTTGGAGGAAGTATCACAGGTGTTACAAAGATCAGAAGGGATCACGGGAAGATGGTAGAGCAGGCAGGGAGGAACACAGCTGATGTGTGTGTGCAGCTCCTGCTGTGTTGACTGTGTTTGTACATCATGCCTCTCTTGCTTCCTCAACACTATAGCTCACTATAAAACCACACACTGGGACATCAATATTACACTGCTGAGGAATCAATATTAAAGTTCAACGGCATGATCACAGCAGAACTTCTTGCAGCACCGTTCCAGACTCGCAGCATAAAAAGGGCTAATGACAAAGGCTGAGTGCTGGAGGAAGTGCCCAATAAAATAAGACATGTACCCTGTGAGACCCACCTCAAAGTCCTGGGACTCATTTATACCCTGGAAATGCATGAGTTCCTCCCAAAGACCAGACGCCCTGTTGTGGACGAGCAGCTAAGGCTAAAGTGTTGATTGCCATATTGACCATCATTCAATTCTTAAGCTCAGCACTAAAAACAGGACTTTAACTCTTCCTGTCCCATTAAAGTTACTAACCATAGACCTTTCTGGAGTCCCTGAGCTCCCTTGTCTTGTAGGTTCCTCTGGATCTCTGCCGTAGACGGCCTGCTGCTGTGGACGTGCCAGACTCCTACTGTTACGTACATGCTGGACTCCAGCAGCAACATCTACTACTCCTACTACTATTCGTCTCACTACTATCATCTCTCTCTCAGTCTCTTTATCTCCCTCTATCCCTCTCTCCAACACGGTCTCAGCAGATGTGTGTCTAACATGAGTCTGGTCCTGCTGGAGGTTTCTGCCTGTTAAAGGAAGTTTGTCCTTGCCACTGTAACTTGCTAAATGCTGCAAAGTGCTCTGCTCATGGTGGATTAAGATGAGATCAGACTGAGTCCTGTCTGTAAGATAGGACTGGATCTTATCCTGTCTTGATGTTGGGTCTTTGTTAATAATAGAACATAGAGTACGGTCTAGACCTGCTCTGTTTAGAAAGAGTCTGAGGATAATGTTTGTTGTGATTTGGTGATATATGAATAAATAAAGAAAGATAGATAGATAGATTCAGGAACTAAAAGTAGGTATGAAGCTGCTCCAGACTTCCCCCACAGAAGACATCCTGACTTAAGATTTGCCCCGTCACACCTGAGATCTGCTTTGGGCTTTTCTCCAAGGACTTAAAGGTAGTATAGACAGCCACCTGGAGACAGCAGAGCTCTCCTCGTCCAGGTCGTCCAGGTCGTCCAGGTTGTCCAGGTCGTCCAGGTCGTCCATGTCGACCATGTCAACGATGTTATCTCCACAGCTCCACACTTCTGAAACACAAGGAGAGGCAGCGTCTGAGTACTCATCTCCACTAACAGGAAACACCTTCACAGTCATATCTCCCCCCTCATAATACACCAACATGTAATAATAAACATGCACTGTGCATTCCTCTATCACATGCACAGATGATTTCTAGAATCCTGGACCACACTTTTGAGCCCAGAGCACAAGACTATTGAAACCACACATTTGAGCCTGTGGACTACACAAAGTGAAGTAAGTTTTGATGATATTATGTACTAATGTATTTAACAAATTGGATGTATGGTACTAATGTTTAACTTACAATTGTCAAATTGAATTGTATTATTTTGGATGGATGTCTGCTTATAACAAAACACATATTTATGCTTGGATATGATACCTTTCCATTAAATTACCCTCAATTCCCAGTTAATTCCCATTGATTCCCATAATTCCCATTGAAAGTTTACAATTTGGAATATTTCCAAAATTCCCCGGCTTATCTTCCCATTGAAATTTAACAGAAATGTTCCACCCCTTTGCAACCCTAATTAAGATTGATTGTCTTTTTGAGATGTAATAATAATAATAAAATAATAATAATCATATCATAATCATAATAATACTTTATTTTTATAGCACTTTTCAATACAGGTAACAAAGTGCTTCACAATGGGCAAAAAAAAATAAAAATGTAAAGCAAAATGAAGTGTTAACAAACTTTAAAGCATACAAACTTATAAAACAGACCCTTAAAATCTCAGAATAAAAGCTTAATGTAATGAAATAAAACACAGGTCTGCAGGTCTGATCTCCTCTGGCAGACTGCTCCAGAGGGTAGGAGCTCTGACTGGAAAGCCCTGGACCCTTTGGTCTTCAGTCAGGTCCTTGGAGCAGCCAGCAGAGCTCTGCCAGAGGATCTCAGACCGCGTCCTGGTTTGTGGGGATAAAAGCTCAGACATAAAGAGAGGGGCGAGTTCATGTTGTGCTTTAAAAGTCAATCAAAATGTATGTGATGTATTTTTAAGAAGTTTCCATTCTACACCGTGGTTCTGTAAAGTTATAGAAATGAGAAAAATGATTAATAATATTATTATTATTTCATTACTGTCTTTTTATTTCCACTTGCACTCTCAGACAGAAACCCTCCTTGCCTTTAAAAGTATTAAATATATGAATGTGTTGTTGTTTGTTTTCCTCTCTGATCACTGAAGGCTTGAGAGCTCTGTCAGATAAATCATCTTCAGTTCAGATCAGTAAACTAGGAGATGATTAATGAGCAGGTGTGTAACATTAAAGTCTCCCTGTGAGGCCTGGAGTGAAACATCACGTTACAGAATGACAGGCTTAGTGCCTGTTAGCTGAGGTTAGCTCCACACATGAAGTCACACGTCCATTAAACAGCTCGGTTTAACCCCTGCTCTCCCGGGATCTAAGTTTCAATCCGCAGCATCCTCTACCTGCGTTAATGTCCATTAAATGTGTTAAATGTGACTCACTCAGCCCCTGGATGTCCATGCCTTCACACCTTCAAACAGACCGTCAACACTACGACAGGTAGAGAACGTAGTGCGGTTACCAAGGAAACGACGAACATGTGTGCGTCTCTGAGTTCTGTCCGGGGAGAACAAAGTCTGTGAACTTCGGTTCCTTCTTCGTTTTCATCTTACCTATTGGTTTTTAATCGAGGTTGGCATCAAAACTGTTACATTACCGCTCATTTTAGGGCTGAAAGGTGCCTGATAAGATAACACTTCATTGATCCTCGTGGGGAAATTCGGTTGTTGCAGCAACACAGACATAGTAGCAAGAGTAGTTAAAAAATAATAGAGCACAAATAGAGAAAAAGAAAAAAATAAAGGAAAAAAATAAAAATAAAATATAATTAGATAATAAAAATAAGAATATAATTTGAAAGTATATACAAATGTTACACATGGTGTAAATAGTAAAGTGACAGGATGACATGATGTGATTTTGAACAGGGTGTATATAATATAGTATAATATAATATAAGATATGATATGATATATGATATGATATGATATGATATGATATGATATGATATAATATAATATAATATAACAACATATATATTCCCTTCCCATCCTCTTATAGCCTAACAAGCCTCCTCAATCAAGGCTCTGAGGACCCTTCTAAGCAGCTCTTGATTTAAAGGTTATTGGTGCAGGTAAAAACTTCAGTGTTTCGCTGTAAATATTACCTGTTTTGGTCAATGTATCTAAAATGCTCACTAATTATTGTTTTACAGAATATGCTAAAGCAATTTAGAAAATGTGTTCTGTTTTTACTGGATGTAGTGTTTTTTTCACTGAAGTTTTTCTCAACTAAGTCCTCCCCAGATCTTTCAATGGTTAAAATAATTTAGTAACTACAATATCTCTGATCAGCTGTTATTTCTAGACTATTAAGTGCTTAGATGTATTTCTATAAAGAGCTACACATTTTGTGTAGTGTACAACTAGAGAGAATGTTAATCAACAGTCAAGTGACTGATGAATGAAATTTAAAAAAAAGAAGACAAGTTTGGAAGCTATTTCCTCATGTAATAAACAGTTTATCAACAAATTGTTATTTTTCCATTCATGTGTGTATACATTTATGTACATGTATATTTGTAATAATTCATGTTTTCTTTTTGTTATTGTGGTATAATTATAATTATTGCCGTAATTATAATAATGATAATTACTTAACATTATGTTTGTTTGTTTTTTTCTTTTTAATTTATTTATTAATTTATTCTTATTTTCTTATCATTAATTAAGGTTTTTATTGTCTTAATGTTATATATATATGACACTGTTAATCACATGTTCAACTGTCAATTAGTCAAAAAAGTTCTAATAAACAAAGTTCATAAAAAAAAAAAAACACAAATTCAAACAAAAATAGTCACATGTACATACATTTATTACAAATATCACAATCCAGGAAACAACGATTCTCCAATCAATCAATCAATCAATCAATCAATCAATCAATCAATCAATCAATCACATCTTTGGGAACTCCGGGGCAAAAGTCCTTTGTAGATGTTTATAAATACAACCTATTCTTTACAATCCTGAACTTCATCTCCAACCGTATAATTTATCTCCCCTGCATGTTTAAGGTGCTCCAGGAAATACAAGATAGCAAACAGTGACCGGACCAGTCTCCTGTCATACTGAGAGGGATGCATGTTGTCTTTCTGAATATTGTCTAATATAGGCTGGATGATTCAACATATTCCGTTCATGCACTTTGGAAAAGAAGTCTTTCGTAAACAACCTGACAAACAGAAATAAATAAAATACAATAATTCGGTGTGACAATTTGAAATGTCATTGAGCATCTTTAAATTACACGAATATAAATTTTCTCAAGCCACTACCCCTTATTTGTCTGTTTTGTCATCTGTTTCCAAATACTACTGTCGTTCAGTCAGCCCAGAGATGCTTCAAGTAAAGGATAGATAGGCAGAAAGAGACGGAGAATATGAGGCTCCGATGAACACAGGCTGAAAGATGAAGAGGCGACAAATTGAGAACAACTTACTTTGTTAAATAAAGCACAAAGAGGAGAACCACATGTTGCTCGATCACATCCATCTGTCAAACGTGTCTGTAAGGGATCACCTCTGATCCAAATACAACAAATCCCACGATATCACTTTGATTTGTAGTGAAATGAGATAATCATTCTTTCTGTGGTGAAGCCAACACTCAGTGTGTCATGTTGCTGTCCTCTGAGAAGTTTCTGCTTCTGTACGTCAATCACTTAAACTCCAAACAGACTCCAAACCATACATATAAAGAATGACCCTGGGACACTTAGTAAACTGATATTTAGAAATACAATTTAACATTGTCTTAATCCATTTACTTATCACTAGAACAATATCAATCAACAAACCCTGCAGTACCTCTCAACATGGGTTTTTACATCAGCTGGCCTTCATTTATAGAATACGATTAAAGCACATCATTTGGATTGAACCTCCTGATTCAGATGCATGTTTGTTATGAAGTCATTTTTACTGGTGCATACCCTCAGATAAACTGGACACATCGGGGTTGTGCTGCGACTCAAGTTGTTGCCACATTGTTAGCACGGAACAAGCAACCCAAGAAAAAGGTGGAGGAAATCAAACTGTATACAACCCCCTCATCGACTCCTTTTTCATAACCTGGGGACAAAACAAGATTACAGTTACAGAATTAACTTCTATAAATGATAATCCCTGTATTTATTTGTTGTGGTTGTTACATACATGACTGAGACTGAGGAAACATCAAGACAGCTGAGCAAAGACAATAAAACACACAAAGCAGCGGGGTCAGCTGTGCTGAGAATCATTAAAGATAGATTCAAGTATTTCATATTTAACTTGTAAAAATACAACAGTATTCTTAATGATCTTGGTAGTGTGACAGCTGATTTGATTATTCACTTTTGCAATCCCAATCAGGAAACTCAAATCAAAGGGTAATTCTGAAACGTTTGAGCTTCTCAACACCAAGAGCACGTGATATTTTACTCTGTGTGTCTTGATTGATGACGGCAGATCTCATAAATGTGTGATCAATCAGTACAAGCAGTGAAGCAGATCAGAGCGGGGGTTGGTAAAACCTTGAGAGGATGAAAATGCTACCTTGAGAATTCCATAATTAGCATGTCATTACCGATAACATGACACTGATAAACATCTCTTATAACTCTGTACCTTGTGTTAAATACTGCACTTCAGGCCGTGCTCTCTCTGCTACTCGGCCCGTTCAGATCTGTTGATGATTGTGATTGGATTAAAGAGTAGTAGCCCTGGGCTGGAGCGCAGTGGGATCCTCCTATCATTGAAAGATTGATAACTATACACTGGAGCTTGCAGATGAGAGGTTGTTCCATCTAAATGGTTACATTTTTCTGTTCCTCCCTTCTTCCTTGTTTCTCTGAAAATCACACAGAGCAGAAAGTTGACAATTCTTGGCCCAGCTCCTGCAGTGATTCATCAGAGGACTACAAAAGAGGAGATGTTTGTAAATGAGATAAAGCTCCCAGGGGTCCATCTGACGTTAAAATCCCCCTCCTCTTTTCTCCTCTCGGTCTCTCCATCGTCACCTCCTCTTACCAGAAGAAACAGTTCTGGTGTCATCACAACACTGTGGCACCATACTCACAGCTTTGTTGGGTGAGAGGGGATTAGAGGGAGAGGAGGATCGAGGGCTTGTGTGTCTCGCCTCATTGGAGGAGGAGCAGGAAGTGTGTCAGGACACATGTGCAATGAGTCTGACTCGGGTCTGGATGTCCTGGCGGCACAGGGGGCACGTCTCTAACTGTAAGGCACACTCCATACACATACCACTACGAGACAATGGGAAAGACGGAGAGGAAGAGTTTATCATTAATGCACAGAAAAGGAAGTAAAGAGGCTGACATCATTTACAGAGGCAGACTGCTTAAAAACATTTTATAATAAGAGGGACACTTACCCATGTCCACAGGGCCGCAGCTCAGTGTCAGCCATGACGTCACAACAAAGCGTGCAGCAGTTGTCTCTGATGCTGACCTGCTTTAGTAAGGCCAGACGCCGATGTCTGGAAACACAAACATACAGAAACCAATAAGACAACACACACACAGAGCAGATCATGTTCTCAGGCACACACACATTCAACTAGAGCTGCTTTTCTCTGACTGGTGGCACTGCACATCGACATCGTGTAGTGAACTGTGAAAAACCCGGACTCATCATTATCTCACTGCTTTCCTCTGATGTATCATGTTGGATCACTTTTCACTGTTTGTGTGAAATTATGGTCTGTGACGGTAACAGGCAGGCAGCATTGCTCCCATTGTTACTTCCTCAGGACTTCTGCTGTTCTTCGTCTGTTTTGCTCTGACTGATCAGAGACTGTGGAACAATCTAAAGCCACCATTTCATCAAATACAGATTTTGATCGCAGTATAAATCGTAATCATTTCAGTGGCGACTCACAGAGGATACAGTGGGGAAAATAAGTATTTGATACACCGCTGATTTTGCAAGTTTTCCCACTTACAAAGAATGGAGAGGTCTGTATTTTTTATCGTAGGTACACTTTAACTGTGAGAGACAGAATCTCAAAAGTAAATCTAGAAAATCACATTGTGTGATTTTTAAATGATTAATTTGCATTTTATTGCATGAAATAAGCATTTCATACAATAGAAAAATACAACTTAATATAAACCTTTGTTTACAATAACAGAGGTCAGATGTTTCCTGTAGTTCTTGACCAGGTTTGCACACACTGCAGCAGGGATTTTAGCCCACTCCTCCATACAGATCTTCTTCAGATCTTTCAGGTTTCGGGGACTGGATAGGCCACTCCAGGACCTTGAAATGCTTCTGGCTGTGTCTTTCATGTCATTGTCATGTTGGAGGACCCAGCTACGACCCATCTTCAATGTTCTTACTGAGGGAAGGAGGTTGTTGCCTAAAATCTTGCGATACATGGTCCCATCCATCCTCCCGTTAATACGGTGCAGTCATCCAGAATCGGCGGTGTATCAAATACTTATTTCCCCACTGTAAGTCAAATACTCAAGTGAGAGGACCAAAGAACAAACAAACTGTGGATTAAATGTTGAAACCTTTAAAAGATACTGATGAAACTTTGTTACACCATATTTCATCTTATAAACATAATTTTGTGTCAAAACAATAAACAAACAACTGTGAATGCACAATGTGAGGCTGAGGCATGGCACCACTGTCCTCATACAACATTATTCTGCTTCCATCACAGCACTACCTCCCTCAGCTTTAAGAAACTCTGCAAAAAAGTAATGTAAATAATGATAATCCCTATAATCGTGCTTTCTGTCGGCTTTTTAAAGTTTACTGACATTTGACAATACTTTGTGCATTTTTCCCAAACCAGCTCCGTAGGAGCCATGAAGGATTAGAGTGTTTATAGTATCTTATTTTGAGGGTTGGGTTGTTGTCTGTATATTTTTTGTGGTGTTAATTTTGTTGTTTGTTTACGATATGGTTTATTGTGGGGTCAGTTAATTAGGTTATTTTTCGGGTCATGTGTTAGGGGCGGGGACATTCAGTTTATTTAGGCTTCCTGTTTTCTTTTGTTTGGAGATGGAGAGAGGGGGTGAGCTGGGGCTCCATACTTTTGTTGGCCGCTATTTTCTTTTGATCACTTTAATCATCTGTTTGTGCACTTTATCATGAGTTGATTATCCTTTTTCTTTAATTTGAAGAAAAACTTACTTTTCTGTAGATCAGTGATTTTTGCTTTTAGCGCATCAGACACTTTACTAGGCCCAACCTCAGCCTCTCAGCTGCTTTTGGCTCTTTGTAGTCGCTACAAGCTAGTTAAATGAGGATGTCTCTTCTCTGTGCAGTCGATATAAATCACTAAGTGTTGCCTTATTTTCCTGGAGAAAACTCTGATCTCAGCTGAGTAGGACACAGCCTCCTGGATAAGTGCACACACACATTTATAGAGAGTGTGTGGCGTCTTGAGAGGCAGATTTATATCTGATCATGATGCTGGTGTTGTTCTAAAGCAGAGACTTACGATCTTGAAACAGACTTTAAATGTTCAAGCACAGCGAATTACAACTTTTCATTCAAAATTTGTTGTTAGAAACAAAAACTCTGTTCATGTTGACACTGAGTGAGGGCTCCAAGGCTTCTGGTTCATGTTGTTGTTCCATGTCCAGAATATTGTGGTCATCAGCTCACCAGACATCCTCAAGACATGACCAAGTCCATGTCAGAACAAATGTGGAACACCATTCTGTCACTTACATGGGGGATATCTCTGATACAGCTCTACAGATGGTCAACAAATTGCTGAATAACACAGAAAAAAGCTGTGCAACCCAAAAAGATGAGTCACGTTTGTAACCCTCCACATCCTTTGTGTTCAACCATACGTGCAAAAAGATGATCACGAGTCTTATTCTGGGACTGAACTGTATTTCATAAACTGCTACTCTTTGACTCAGACGTCTTTCTCACCTGGGTAGGATGATCTTTTCACTAGGCAGGAGGGAAGCGAAGTCGTTGAAGGTGCTAAACTTGACAGAGGGTGGATGACGGAAAGGCTTGGCCCCAAAATTAAACTCACACTGCTGGTATGACATGAAGCTGGCTGCCGCAAAGAAACCAGACCTAAGAGACCAGAGAAGGGGAACACATGAGAATGATTGATTTGAGACAGAGGGAGCAGACACCAGAGGGATATACACAGGAGAGAAGGAGGGAGGGAGGACAGGATAAGAGACAGAAGAATGAGGAATGAAGACTAAAGTTGTGAGTCTGTGATTGAACTTACGTCGCTGAGGAGAAGACCTGTTTCTCTGGTGGCAGCTGGTGTCCATTCAGATAGAAGATCATCTGCTTCTTGCTGAGGTCCAACAGGAAGCCGATTGCATCTCCTAAACAGGACCGGAATGAACACACGCAATCTGAGAAGGATTAAGTCTTGGCAAACTGTTCTTATTGTTATCCCTTTGTGTGGGAGGTAAGCCAGAAAGCCTGAGAGCTGACTGTGGCTGCAGTGTGTAGGTGCCTGAATCACAAAAACCCCCGGAGACGCTGAAACAATAAAATCATCTCTAAATATATCTGTCTGAAACTTGAAGGTGTCTCCTCTTCTGTTGTTCAAACTGTCGAGGATTTCAAAGAGCCTGATAAGAATTCATCTACATCACTGTGCGTACCTTCTTTCCAGCAGGGGTGAGGGTGAGGTTTACTGCGAGCGTTGTACCAGATGAGCTGCCTGCAGCCATCGTATGCACATGAATATTCATCGTCTCCAATCCCATAACCCTCCTGAAACACACACAGACACACGACATGCTAGACTGCGTCGCTGAAAAAAACTGAACATTGAAACGCTGAACAGCAAAGACAGTGATGATGATGAGTACATGATTGAGAAACTTGCTGTCCTTGGTGGCCCATCCGATCTGCATCACGCCTGAAGTAATGACCGTCACCTCGTAGTACCAAACGCCTGAATCCACACAGAATGTGCACCGTACGCTCTCAAAGGAGGAGGCATCGCACCGTGCCTGAGAGGAGAGCAGAAACACTCAGAGAGGATTCTGATTTTACACAAACACTCGGACAAACACATGTTGATTAAGACTACTGTGACAGCAGTCTACACACACACTGACCTCCAGTCCCGTGGGGGAGATCTTGAGGTACTCGCTAACGTCATTGCTGTTGAGCATGGCGTTGATATTTGTGAGATTGACCTTCTCATAGGTGAACTGACGCCCATCCTTTAAGACTGGACAGAGAACAACAGATGAATCATCATCACACTTCTTTCTTTGAGACTCAACCACAAACATAAAACAATTACACAGATAGTCTAGACCAGTGTTAATTTCGTCAACGACTAATGTTTTCATGATGAAAACAAGACTATGACGAGCTAAACTGAATCACTGATAATTTTAGTTTTTGTTGACGAGACGAAAACTTTACTTGAGGACCGTCGGACATTAAGAATCCATGTTTTCCCCCGCTGTGCGTCTAATCTTTAAAGATAAAAGTGATGCATTCCTGTGACAGGCTGAGTTATTATCTGAGGGGCTCAGTGTTAGCTTGGTCTCTACCTGCAGCAGGAGTGCTTTATGAACCAGCTCTCCCCGCCTCCATGCATCTGTCTCCTCTTCATTGAGGATTTTTACCCCCGGTGTGCGTTAGTGACAAAGACAACCGGGGACGTCTGTTTAATATTTGATGTTAGCAGGGACAGGCTGAATTATTTAACTGAGATATTACAAAAAGCAAAAGTGTTAAAAGAGTGAAATATTGAGTATTTTAACTCTTGGTTCAACCCTGACACCGATATCTGATCGACTGCATGAATTATTTTAAAGAGAGAAAATGTTTTGGCAAAAATCAAAGACTAAAATGTGACTAAAACTAAAAGGCATTTTCTTTTAAAGACTAAGACTGAATCTAATAGCTGCCAAAATTAACACTGGTCAAGACCCTCTCTTCACAAAACTCACACAAGTTGTCCAGGCTCCATTGTGAGCAGAATCCGACCTGCCTCTTGAGGTAGTCAGCATGCTCTGCCCACGACTCCAGGACAGAGAGTCGAGTGCTGATACACGACTCAGACACCGTCAGTTTGTTCTCACCTAGGGGCAACAAAACACACACACCACCCATGTGTGAAAAAACAACTAAACAAATCTGAAAATAAACCTCTGGCAAAGAAACGGTGAACATTAAAACGGGGGTTTTATTTGAAGGCCTCGTTAGGAGGGAAGAGTCAAACAAACTATCCGATAGGGCAACATTGGTGGATTGATAAAGAAACAGAGCGAAGCCTTTAGAAGAGTTTGAGTTAGGTGTTTCATAAACTTCAAAACAACAGTTACTCTCTTACACAAATTTGCTCTTCACATACTGGTCTGTAAACAAACAGGAGACAGAGCTGTGAGGAACAGCACATCTTTGTCTCTGCCTCACAGCACAGTGTTTGATATGCAAAAGCAAAACAAACACCAGCTGAGGAGTCATGGACACGATGCCGCCTGAGTCTCTTTGCTCACTGAGCTGGTGATATAACTTTCAGACATCGCTTTTAATGTTCCTGTTAGAGAGTCATTAGTTTTCAGCGGTCTCACAATAACACTTTGAAATGAACTGGTCCTAACATTAAAGACTAGTAAACCTACTGGTCTGGGAGAACTTCTCCAGAGCGATGAGAGCAAACAGCATGACGGTCGGGTGTGCCTCAGAGCTCTGCAGAGAAAAGACAGAACAGGAGGGATGTTAGTTGTTGCGGTGTTTCAGGGTATTATTTACCCTAAACAAAAAAATACAATAACTTCTGATTGGTCAAACCCCTTCACAATGGTTAACTTTCACTAACATGAGCAACACCAGATACAAACGGATCAAACGTCATGTCAAATCAATCCACAGAAAAGAGTTCAGACACATTTAGCTTCTGGTTGTTGACACCATAGACTGTAAGGCGAGGAGAAACCGTTAGCTTCCGTTAGCGTCATATTGGTAAACAATGTGGCTAAAATGCTAGTTTCTGTTAGCATGCAAAATCATTAGGCTACGGACGTTACATATTGGATCCTGTCCATCAATATGATGAAGGAGTGGAGCAGGTGAGAGAAACTTTAGGTTAGTGATCTCTCCAAAGAAAGTTAAACCATGAGCGGTGGTGATGATAGCAGCAGGGTTCAAAGTTGTGACATTAGTTTTCTTTTTAAAGGAGTGTGAACCACAGAGCTCAGAGAAGAAGGAGAGCTGAATGAGGACAGTTTCATGTTCAATCCACCGCAACAGGCAGAGAAGAATCCATCACCATGGAATGATAACTGACGAGGAATCACTGGGACTATTTTTAAAAACTGTAACATAAATCACTCAAGTGGGATCATGTACAGTTATGGGGAATAGACTCCGGGCCCCACTTCAGTTCAGGTATATTTTAAACTTTTATAATCAAATCCACCCACATACATCTGGATTCCTAACTTCAGAAGGATTTAAAATTAACTGGAAACAGTGTACATTAACTGCATGAATAGATATTATTGTCCTTTCTCTTGTTGTCCATTATATGAACTTATGTATAAGTCCCCAACAAAACTTATTTTTGTTTGTCCAAAGCAACACTGAGCAGCTTTACCACATAAGACTCTACATAAGTTTTACTGTTAAGGTGTCAACATTCAGTTACTTCAGTCAGATCAGTGAGAAACCCCTTCTTAAGATTATAAGGGACCAGATTATAAAACAGACTTTTATCTGATAAACTCAAAATAACAAGAACAGAGATGTCAAAAACAAAAACTCCACAATAGTTTCTGCTCCACGACGCATTCAAATCAATTTAAATTATTTCCTCATGCTTCTATGACTTTAGCAGTTATTCCTTAAAGAGTGAGCATCATCATACAATCACCAATAATGACTACAATCTCCTGATAGGATGACTACAGCTTTAAAAAAATATCTTTCTTTGAGTAATTTTTTTGATAAAACACCGTTCCATAACATCAATCATGAGCATGAGCATGAGAGTGAGTGAGTGTGAGTGTGTGTGAGTGTGAGTGTGAGTGTGAGTGTGAGTGTGTGTGTGTGTGTGTGTGTGTGTGTGTGTGTGCGTGCGTGCGTGCGTGCGTGTACATGCGTGTGTGTCTATGTGTTTACCCACCAGGCTCTCTAAAAGGTACTCGAGGGTTCCAGGACTCAACAATCCGATACTGGCCGGACCTGAAAAAAAATGACAAAGAAGAATTTAAGAAGAGGTTTTTTAAAAATTACTTTGATCATAATTATCAAAACATGAAAAAGTAACTCTACATAATGTCCCTGGGTATTCGGAATAGAGATCAACTTTCTGAAAAACTCTATTTCCCTCTGTTTTTCTGATATGAAATAAATATGTTACGGCCCTGTCACACCATGACGATTTAGCCAGCGTATGCCAGCGTAAAAAAAAATTGGTGAGTACACTGGCGTACGTCGCCTAAGTTAAAGGTAAGTTTTGTATAAGTTAAAAGCACGCTGATGCATGCTGGGATACGTCGTAGTACGGCGAGTAAGTCAAAAAAATGTGTGCATGCACAACATTGTTGACATATGGATCATATGTCCGGCATACGCCTGCCATAAGTTGTAGGTAAGTTATGCGATGGTTGACACACGTTCACACATGTAGAGCTGTGTGTCTGTGTGTGTGAGTGTGAGAAGCCTTGGAGCCCTCACTCGGTGTCAAACAGCAGAGCCTCTGAAACAGAAGCTGAAGCCAGCATGTCGGAGTCTGCTGGTGTTCAACGATAAAGCTGTTGTTGAATTCAATGAAGTTCAAAATGTGACGTTTTGAAAGCGCTGCAGCCAATAAGTGTAACTTGGTGTAAAGAGCAGACGCTGTGTTCTTGCTGGTTTCACTCCTCTGACACTCTCCATGGCTCATCATGTTCTTACAAAGAGAGACTGCAGAGTTTTTAATAACACACACCTTTTTTAATCACCAATGAAAGTGCATCTCATTTCAAAACAGAAGAGCCTTTTTATACACTTTGTTGGCGTTATTAAGCTGCCGCATGTTTTGCACAAGTGGACTATAGTTGGACATAAGTTATGAGTATGCTTTGTATACGCCCTAAATTGAAAAAAAACATGGATAATTCAGCGTATGGCAGTGTTTTAGAGGCACTCCGATATGTCCGGAAATGCTGGCTGAACCGTCAAGGTGTGACAGGGCCATTAATGTAAGAGAACAGAGTATCTTCTAAACTACTCAATCTGATTTTCCATTTTCCCTCCAAACTCCACATTAAGAAATATAACCTCCTCCCATGATTATCCCTTCACTGGGTAGCTGGTAAAACAAAGGGAAGGTTTTTCCTAAGTAGGTCGGGGTCATTCAATATTTCTTCTTCGAGATGAACGAGGAACAGGTCAGTGTGAGCAGCAAAGAGCACGACACTCGATCAAAGGATTACAAAAACAGAAGTGTGTGAAGGTGTTCTGTACCAGCCAGTTTCTCTGCCAGGCATCCGAGCACAGCTGTAGTGTTTCTGTGTTTAGCAGGGCTCAGAGCATCCTGCCGCGCCAGGGCCGCACTCAAGCTCAACATGTCAGAGAGTTTCTGGAGCGCATCCTGGAGAGAAGAGATGATGCAGTCAGTGTAACAAAGGTCTCAGACACACATCCTTTCAACAACACAACATAGAAAGAGGACGAGAGATACACTTTGAGTGTGTAAGTTTAAGCTTTACATTTCAGATCTTCAGTCCGAGTCAATGTTTTGTTGAGAGAAGCATATTTCTGTTGTAAACTGGGGAGAGTTCATACTGTTCTGAGTGTCCGATTATGCCCTCTGTCCTCAGTTTACTTTTGAGACAGGGAGCAGGGGGTCCCGAACCAGGTTTTATTTGTTAGAATTAGAGGGAAGAGAGAGTCAGACAGCAGAGACAAAAAGCAAACAATAAAGCAAAGCATCAAAATATGTCTGAGCTCTGGTTTGGAGACAGCTACAGTGTCTTATGTAAGCATTCACTCCCCTTTGAACTTTATACAAAGCCGGTATTTACCGGCTATTAGCCAGTTACACCTGCCGTTGTCCAGCATATAGAGAAATCATCGGCCAAAATGTCTGGCGGTAAAAATACCAAATATAAATAACCATATTGCTCATAATTTAAGCTGGGGTTTCCATTTAAACTGCATTCGTTCATGACCGTGCGTTGAAGCAGCAGATTTTATTTGGTGTTACCCAAACGCCACACCTCACGTTTACTGATTGACAGTGGCACGGAGAAAACAGTCGGACCTGAATGCTCAAAAACATCAGGAGAATGCTTCTCCACTGATGATGGACAAGCGAAAAATTGTGTAACCACAGCTCCTACTTTGACAAGTTTACAGAAGGTTGTGATCATATGCTTTATGAATGGTTGAATCAAGTTGAGCCTCCCAGCATGATGAGATATGAATATCAAAATAATTGGTGATGGTCACCTCCCAAAACACTTAAAGGGGACAGATAGTGTGCACATGGATTACTCCTTCAGCGCTGTGTGCAGAGGACATTACCAAACATTCTGTTGGATCTGTTTTGCAGGATGTGGGGTCAGGCGTCACTGGATTTCCGTTTTCTTAAAGCGGAAGTAAACAACGACCAAGCTGATAGATAAACTGCTTCTGTAGCATCACTAATGATTTAAAAAGTTAAGAAGTGGCTTATATGGAATTTAACAATTTTTACAGCACCTAAAAACTGCCCCCCCCCCCCCCCAATCATATATGGAAAAAAGAAGATGTGGATGTTAGCACTGTGCATTATGGGAAACAGTGCATGAGGGAAACTAGTCTGTTGCATACTGAGAACTTTTCCTGAATCAGTAGACATCTAGGTAGTTTTGGCATACTGCAGATTTTGCTCTTGTTCACATACTACACACTGAATTTTGGCCAAATCAATACGTACAGCTAGAATAGTGGGAGGTTTCAAAAAACCTGCCAATGATACTCTTTGATTGTTTCCTGAAACACAACACTCAACCACTCACCATAAGGTCATCTTGTGCATCACACACACTGGCCCGCCTCTCACCCTGCTTATGTTTGGTAATCATCAGAAAGAGCTGAACAAGTGGATCTGAAATCCCGGTTGCAACACTGTATGCTGTAGAAAAGTGCTTATACTGGGCACTGTAAGCTGATTATCTGTTTCTATTAAAGTGTTTTATTTCCACTGCAGGTTCTAGATTTGACGTGTTACAGGCACTTAGGGATCTTTCTCAAAGCCGATTTGAAACGGTAGCAAAAGGAAAAGTTTGGGGCCAAAAAGTCGTATCAGTTCCTTTTATCTATTCACCAACCTCCACAAAGTGCTGCTCCAGAGAAGGTCACTGAAAATATGCCAGATATTTGTATGTGTGATTGTGAGTGAATCAGCAGCCTGCTAAATGAGGGAGTTTGTTTTGATGTTACACACACATGCAAATGTATAAAAATATTCATGACAGAAAAGGTCAACGTGAAGAGGAAGACAAAGACTGTTTTCATAAAGAGAGCTGCAGTCACAAACAGAGGGGCTGACGTGAGTCATGGTTTACATTGCATCGTTTTCAAGGATTCTGGTCAACAAATTTTCCTGTTGAAGGATAAGTTTATTAAAAGCAAAGTTTAGAAAGTACGCAAACGTAACACTCTTACCTTGGTTGGTAGGGGACACTCATCCAGCAGAAGGGTGATCACTGCAGGGCCAAGTGGATCGTCTAATGGGATCACTCGAATCAGAGACTGGACGACCTCTAGCCAACCATCATCTGAGGGAGCAGAGAGAAACAGATCAGTTAAATTAAATTATGCCTAATCACCTGGGGTTAGCAGAGTGACCTAAACCTTATATCACTGTTCTGTTTGTGCATTACGTGGTAACAGAAATATAACACAATGAAAAGTAATCAAACACTGTGACTCTCTCTTCCCCTCAAACAGGCATACGATGTCATATTCGACTCGTGTCTGTGCCTGAGACCAGAGAGAGAGATGGTTCTGTAATTACTATTTTCAGTTTGTGTCGTAGCTTCTAGCTGAATCTGTGTTATCAGAATTTTTGTTTCTCTCCTACGTCCCTGTTTATATTTTTTGGATTCATGTTGAGGTGCTCCCGCTGAAAAAAGCCATTTCCTGCCATGGCTGTTTCAGAATAAAGACTGGTTTATACTTCTGCATCAAACCAACGCTGAAGGTTTTCTATTAATTTATTTATCTGCTTATTTTATTCATTCATTCATTTCATTTTTATTAGTAGTATTTATTTTTTTCATTTCACATGTCTGGGCCCTTGTTTGGTTGCATTTGATTTGTCTTGTTAATATATTAAAAAAGTTACAAAAAAATAAATAGCAACATGTCTCAGCTCCAGTTTAACATCATACTTTTGGGGTCGCAGTGAAAAAGCAAGCAGAAGACGTAGCAGGACCAGAAACAGGTGATCTGACTATCAGAGAGACCACACTTATGTACTGCTGACGTGACGTGTCAACCGCTACTGCATAGAAGTATAAACCAGGTTTAGTATTTCAACAATACAACCACTGGGGACTTTTACTGTGAGGAATTTGTCACAAATGAAGTTTGGTGTCATCATCTTGAACCTAAGACGACCTGCTTATCAGCTGTATTGGCTATTTGACTTGGTTAACTTTACAAAACTCAAAACTCAAATAAAAAACCGGCCACGGGGCACAGGGAGAGTGCATCGTACACAGTGTCCAAAGATTGCCAATGTCCTGCCAAGTATGCAGTATTTTGGTGGTTTATTGTACAACAAAAAAGCTTCTCTCAAACAAAAGGGAAAACATCTTTGTGCCTTGAAATCCCCCGGTGTCTGCCCCTCCTATCTTACCTGCCCATCTTCATACACGTCACCAGGTGAAAAACTATCAACTTATAAAGGTGAGTAACGAAATATACTAATAACACCTAAGGCAACAAAGTTAACCCTAGAATGACCTTAAATGAAATAACAATAAATTGATTGATTAAAGTGAAAATAATCAAATATATGAAACAATATAAATAGCTCCAACATTCGTTAAGACACCTTGGAGCAGGTAGATTGTAACAAAGATGCAGATCCCTGCAGGACTCTTCCTTGCCAACATCAAACTTGGAGGGAAAAAAGCACGAGCCTACCTGATCACTGCACCAAAACTCACTTTGACTGTAAACACTGACAGACTCTTTGAACAAGGAGGAGGAGGAGGCGGTGCTGTTTGATTAATGAGCCTGACTCTGCTTTTGAGCGGAACAAGCACTAAACCAGGATTTAATCTACATCGTTGTCGGCCACAAATCATTTTGTTACACTACTTCGTGGCTGCATCAGGGATCTGTGCACACATGAGTCAAAACTTGTGTGAACAGAAATCAAACGTGTGTTTGGACTGATGATGCTTCTCTTGGTAGAACGTGAGACTGTTGACGATATTGAAACTGGCACACACACACACCCCTACCACTCACTCTCATCTGATCTAATTCTGATCAACCAACAATCTACATGCTGCCGTCCTAATATTGGGTCAGGTTTGTTAGTTCTTAAGGAACTTTGGAAACATACTTTTTAGCAGCTATTGGATGGCCACTTGCTAAATATTTACAGCTAGGGCTGGGCAATAATTCAAAAACGATAATGGTTGTGATATAATCTTTCTATATATAAATATATAAATATAACAAATGTTCGATAAAAACTCGTTATAAATAAACCTTAGTTACACCCTCCAACTACTGGAAAGGGCACTAGTGAGCCTTAAACACTAGTTGCCACTCAAAATTAGACAGAAAGAAGACGGCATTGAACAGCCAATCATGTCGCAGGCTGAGAGGTGGGCGGGGCATAAAGTCGTTTGGAGCAGAATGTAAACACAGCTGAGAGGAGGGACAGTGACACTGAAGAGAACTCAAAAGCTACCAACACAAAGCAGAGTCGTTAGTCTGACACTGAGTCGACTCTGCGTTAACTATTAACTTCATTAAATATACTTTCAGGATGTGGGTAAAGGAAAGAGCACAGAGACAACTTCTGCTGTGAACACGTTTAATGTCCACCACTACCGTAGGACAACCGAACACTGAATAACCGTGATGCATTCACTGCACTGTGGGAAACAACATCACTCTGCCCCTAATCTATATCAAATTATACAAATAACCTCAACCTGAGAAAAATAAGAATCTACAAACTTAAACTTCACAAAAATCTCATCTTACATTAAAGACCTGCTTCCTGTTAGCACCGTCTCAAATGATGGATTCAAGAAGTTCATCAGAAAACTAAATCCAGATACAAACTGACAAACTGTCTGGTTTCTTCAACTTTTATTCTGGAGCAAAAATCTGACTTTACATTTAAATGAAATAATGGTTTGATATTTATCGTGATAATTATCAATTTTGACCGATATGAAATATTTGATCATGATGACACCATTTTCAGTATCGCTCAGCTCTCTTTACAGCCCCTGTTTGAGGAAAGCTTATGGATGCTTTATCTTTAGTATTTCCAGGATGATGGTCAGACAGCATTATGCTTCACATCATACTTGCTGTTCCTGTAGGCGTTTTCATTATTAGAAAGGTGTTCTTTTATTATAATAACACAAAGTAAGTCTTATAAAAGCATGTTAAATTGAACTGTGCATAAATCACTCTATAGGAAAAGCTCCTGGACTGAGAGAATCAGACAGAATAAATCCTACAACATCCACTTCCTGTCCATTAGATGACTCAGAAAAGAAAGCTATCTCTCTCTCTCTCTGTCTCTCTCTCTGTCTCTGTCACTAATGAGAGCCTCATCCAACCGACTGATGAATAATGTAACATCATTCACAACACGTGTCCAACAGAAAATGACTGACTTGCTGCTTGGCTGCCTTCAGGGTTCAGTATCCGCAAGCTAATACTCAGCTTGGCTGTCGTAAAACCTCACAACACCACGCCACGTGAGCATCAAACACCATATGTGCTCAACAAGAGACACAAACACACAAACTCAAAGGCCACTGCACAGAAATACACACGAGCCGAAGAGGGTCGTTTATCTTACACATACACAAACAAAAGCACACACACATTGACTGCAGCTTCAAGTTGAGTCAAACCTGAACAACAATCACATCTAAGGAGGCAGAAACGTTATCTCAGAGGCTGCACCAACGAGCAAAGATATCCATATGAGGGGGTGAAATTATGCAAAAGGTGGAAAAGCTAAATCTGCTATCCCACGACACTGCTGCAGCCTGAGTGGTTATATTACTCTTCCCCTGGTGATGTAACACGCTCTGTACGCTTGGGTCACAGGACACATCAGACAAACACTGAGACAGCAACAGACAGGTGGTCATTTTTAGAGAATCTTCATCTGTGTTGAATGAAAACATTTAGTTATTCAAAAGTCTGTCTCCGTCCTAAAAACAGAACCCAGCTCAACTCCAGACGTGTCCACGTTCAGATCAACCTCGAACATCAAATGTTTCACACACTGAATGAAATCTGCACTACCAGTCAAAAATGTGGACACACCTTCTCATTCAATGGTTTTTATTTATTTTAATTATTTTCAACATAGTAGATTAATACTGAAGACATCAAAACTATGAAATAATCTGGTTTTGTCATAATCTGGATTACAACAGTAGTCAAATAGGGCTATCCATTGTGTACTAACCCTACCTCTGAACAATACAACTGATGGTCTCAAACACATTAAGAAGGCAAGTCATTCTACAAATGAACTCTTGACAAGGCTCATGTTCATTAGAAACCATTCCAGGAGACCACTTCATGAAGCAGACTGAGAGAATACCAAGAGTGTGCAAAGCTGTCATGAAGGAAAAAGGGGGCTACTTTACAGAATCTAAAATATAAAACAGATTCTGCTTTGTTTAACACTTTTTTCTTCATTCAATAATTCCATATATGTTCTTTCATAGTTTGGATGTCTTCAGTATTAATCTACAGTGTTTACAATCATTAAAATAAATACAAACCCTTGAATGAGAATGTGTGTCCAAACTTTTGACTGTGTATGTGTCGTAGATAAAGATTTAAATGAGGCGTCAAAGAGGGGACACGTGTCACAGGTCAGAGGAAGAGCACTTTGACAGTCTGCTGCTTACAAAGCTACTGAAGTATCACTGCCTCAGCAGTTTACAGAAACACTCTGCAGGCTCAGCCCGTGGGGAGCGAGACCTCATATTCAGAGAAGACCTGTTTAAGATTCCAGCAACTTTACACCAGAACAAACAGGAAGTCCTCTGGGTGATTTGTAAAATACTTAAACTGTACAGCTTCATTCTAGTGGGTAGTTTAATCTCAAACTAAACAATATGTGATCTTGACTCTACATCTTATATTTCTGAGTCCATCTATGAAGACGCTTCTTTTCAATTAAATCTTCTCTTCATTTCACTTTATTCTGCGTCAAAGATAAAAAGCTTTGGAGTTAAAACTGGGGTTAAAACTTTAACAAATAAAAGTAAAACTGATTTAAATTCTAGGAGTATTATAAGTTCTGGTTTCCCCTCTCATTTAAGCCTGAACCGGCATTAACTCACGAGTTTCATCAAGGACAGAGTGTTAGCTTGATGCTGATAGATCTTTAGGGACTGGACTTGAAGCTCTGAGCACCCAGGGAGTGTTAACAGCATCAGGACAGGAGACTACAGCAGAGCGGCCGCAGCCTGAGCACTGAAGCCAACAAAAACACACTGATCAGCCTCTCAGTTGAAACAGATCCAGGCACCGTTGGCCTGGAGGTTTAAGCGTGCGCTCTATGTACAGAGGCTACAGTCCTCATCGCAGCGGTCACTGAGTCCCGGCCTGGATCATTTGCTGTATGTCTTCCCCCTCTCTCTACTCCCCACGTTTCCTGTCTCTCTTCAGCTGTCCTTTCCAATAAAGGCAAAAATGCTCAAACATATATATAACAACAACAAAAAAGAACGGACAGATCGAGGCCAGTTTGATATAAAACTATACCCAATTTATTTAATATGTATGATGGGGATACCACGCTTCATTTCTCCTGTTTCCTGGAGTTAAAATCTGACTAAAAAAACGACTCATCTGTTGCTCACCACCATATTCACTGTTTCCACGAGCTCATGGAAACAGTGAATACCTTTTCCTAATGTGTTACCTTCGCTGCTTTCATTTCAAACAAATTAAAGGTGCATTATGAAATATATTGCCTAACGACCACTCCATGTTTGTGTAATCTGCACGAGTGTGAATGTGTCTTTTCTTACCTGTCTCTGCCATCTCGTGCAAAGTGATCATGGAGTATGGGGGCTCTTGGTCACTGAAAAACAAGAGAGGAGGTAAACAGCCTGTTTGTGAGTGATTCTTACATCTTTCTAAAACATTCATCTCAAACTGCCAGAACACTGAGATCATTGAGTCAATTGTTATTGGTCACCCCAACAAAAACAAGGCTTCAAACCAAAGGTGAGCGAGCCTTTGTGGCGGCTGCCCTAACCTGCCCTGGCATATCTGCTCTGCAGGATCAATTGAGGTTTTAAATCATCTCTAAAGACTCACCTCTTCTACCTGGCTTTTAATCAAGGTTGAGTTGACATCTGGCAGAATCTTAATTCAATTTTAATTTATTTTATTCTATCTTATTTTATTCTATTTGCACTGTGTTCATGTATTTTAGTATTGTATCTTTGACACTGTTTGGGTCATTTTTGTCATGTGTGCTGTTTTGATCTGTACAGCACTTTGGTCAACTCCGGTTGTTTTAAACTTGCTCTATAAATAAAGTTTGAGTTGAGTTGAAACTGTGCTCTAAGTCTTTGATATACAAATTTCTGCATGTGAGCACTTTTAACAGGTCTTAGTTTTCAAAGTGTTAAAATAGCAAAAAGAATCAGTGACAGTGTGATCACTGCTTCCAAAACGATAGAAACCAATGCCTTTGTTTCCGTTACTCTCTTAAAGCTAGGGTTGGTAGTCACGGAAAACTAGCATGAATTTGAATGTAGCATTTCCTCAGGACTCCGTCTAACCCCTCCCCTCGGAGCTCCTCCAAACAACGCCCCCGCTCACATGCACGAGTGCCGCTGATTCATGACCATATGATGGTGACTGATTCAAAACCGGTCCTCAGCTCATGGTTTGTGTTTTGCACTACGTCAACTCATGTCTCACTCAGCGGTAAGAAAACACCAAAACATTCTCATCGTGAAAGTTAAAAACACAAACAAACATGAAATGTACGCTTTGCAGGAGGCGGGCAGAACAAGATTTGATTGGTTTCATCATTTGGCTCCTGATGGCAGGGATTGGTTGGTGTTTTCCCAGGTTTACTCCGGCTGTAGATAGCAGCTTTTTTTCACATAACACATAATGTATTGATTACCATCGGGACATAAAGATCCTTTTAACCTGTATAACAAAAAGTGGATCTAAAACTGACTACTAACCCCAGCTTTAAAAGGTTAGAAACAGAATGCTGTCTCATGAAAAGGTAAAGAGGAGCATATAACTGATGAAACTCCAGCTGGTGATATGTTGATGATGCAGATGTTAGTGTTGCTCGTCATGCCTGAAGCTCAGCAGAAAGCTGTTTTTGTTTGGAGAGCCAAAGTGTCGGCTCCTCAGGTTTCATGATGCAACGAACTAAAATAGAAACTACATTTTATCTCACTCTGAGGTGATCAAATTCTTAAGCATGGCCGTTAGTCTGATATGCCGCTCTCAGCAGACGACTCTCAGAGAATCTCCGACATCCACTGAGAAAAAAAGCATACTTCATCATTCCAGCAAGTCATCCTGACAATGACAGGAAAGTAAAAAAAAATCTTCTTTAACCTGTTCTACCACTTTGAAGTGACAACTATATGACCCAACATCTGCAGCAGTCACTTGTAGCTTTAACCTAAAAACATTCAAGTCACGTCTATGCTGAATAAGCAAGGTTTGTCAGTCTGCTGCTGGTACACCACCAAGGCACAGAGAAGTATCTGCTGTTCTACATTTTGCCTTTAAGTTCCCCGGTTATATTTCTTACAAACACAGATTATATTTCAGTCTGAGCTGTGTCTCCTTGTTGATTTTAATCTGCAGTAAAAGCCAAAGGCTGAACACAGATATGTTTTTGATGACAGGGAAGTTTGACGACACTGATCAGAGGTGTGACAGACAACACAATCAGATCACAAAGGCACCCTCAGAAAAGTGTCTCTAACATATGAACAGCGTTTTAACCATGCACCACAAAACTTTGGAATCTTAAAATTTAAGCTTTACTTTGTATTACATTGCTTACATTTTGTTAAATTCATATTTTTTTATTAAAGCTACAAATTAAAGTAGAATGACATGTTTGTGATCTGGCAGGTGGGATTTGATTGGGTGCAGTTATAAGGACAAGCTTGACGGTTAGTTTATTTCCTCCTTTACTTGAAGTTGTTCATTTATTATCTGTTTAGGAAGCAGCCTTATGTCACAGGAGGGTTTTAAATCTACAGCCAAATCATTCATAAACACTCATGGGAAGTTATAATAACATGATAGAGATTTATAAACCATATGTTATATGTTTCTGTGGGCCCGGCTTTTAGGAAAGTGTTGCCAAGATGTCAGCATTAAGAAAAATAATACTGTGTTGTTTATTCCAGAGGAAAAATGAGAGCTGATGTTGTCACCTTAAAGTCATCAGTAAACTCTCTTAAAAACAAGTCCTGGATGTGACTTTAGTCTGATTGCGACAGACAAACATCCTGAAGTGACTTCTGAAAAACAAATGACATATCCATTCTGATTGTAGTGCACATGAGTTTAACTGAGCTCGAGTTTCACGGACGGCGTCTTTGAAGCAACAGTTCATCTTGTTTGACAAAAACATAGTCAGAACAAACACAATTATTTGAACTACAGATTATTAGTTTAAAAACTGGAATGACAGCCCCCCCTTCCACCAACATCATAACTTGAATTGGACTTACTTGTCAACAAGTGTCCTGATCACAGCCAATGTGTCCAGCACCAGGCCATCCACGTTCTGTTTCTTCCTCCTCGGCTCATGGGGCCCTCTCCCTCGACGTGGCGGCCTGACTGGGTCCCTGGGTCGACTGCTTCGGGCCTCTCCAGCATCAACACCTACGCCTGTACCATGGTCAACCCGCCGAGCTTGTCCTCGGGTTGCTCTTGATGAACCATGGTGATGGTCCTCTAAGTCACTGTCCTCCCGGCACACGCAGCTGTTACCCATGGTTCCGGTGCTGGAGACGACGCTGGCAAGGGTCTCCCAAAGCGGAGGAAGGGAGTTTGAGGAGGAAAGGAGGAGCAGAACCCGAGCAAGGCTTCTGCAGGCACAATAAGTTATCCAGGCGGCTACTATCATATCATTTGGAGAGCTAGATTTTGAGGGATTCTTATCCCAGACGGTTGGGTGGGGTCAGCGTATATCAACATACTGTTACCAAGCAGAGAGACAGGATTTGGTAAGTTCTAATAAATGTCTGGTTAAATGGACCAAGAGGAAGCGGGTGATGCAACAGGAAAAGGTCTGGACATCATAGACAGCTCAAGGCTCGGGTCCAGTTCTCAACCAGGGCTCGCTGTAAAAGAAACACAGAGACAATCAAAGTGAAGCTCTGCCCCTTAGTTCCTTAAAACAAGTTATTTTACTATCTTGGTAGTCACAGAGTAAACATCTGTTCAGAGAGAGGGACTTCGAATGTCAACACTATCCCTCCCAACCAGATTTCCTCTTAGACCCCCAACACAGATCGGCGTGTGCAGTCATGATAGTTCCAGACTCATAACCAATTGGAGGACGTAGTAGGGGCCGCCCCTTAACCAATCTGGACGGAGGATTGGATATTAGCTATGATTGGTCCATCAAAATTGGAACGAGGGGAATGATAACATTGCTTGATACAAAGGCATTGGAAAACACAGAGATCTCCCAATAGTCTCAAATTACTCCACTTACTGATGAGTATGGGCATTATGACCTTTTCTCCAACCCAGCAGAAAAAAAGAAACTTTTTTTACATCATTTCTTCCAACAGCAGCTTTAACAGCAGATTATTATTACGAGCAGCAAAACTAAATCTAACTGATGGGACACATGTTTTGTTAAATATGTAAAGTCGGAACATTTTGTTCATCTGTCAGGCTCAGGAGCTACATAACAATGTGACGCTGCTCCACTCTTAAGTTGTACTGTTCAGTAATAACGATGAGCTTATACAGAGCTGAATACATGAGACAGTTTATGAACTTAATGTTATTATTTCATGTGAAATACAAAACAAAAGCAGAGAGGATACAGACTTTAAGAAGGACTGGTAATCATTTGACAATAAAGAGAATGTTATAGAACAATGCAAACTAAAATAAAAGCATTAAAGGCAGCCCGATGACATTAATAAATAAATATACATCCTTCATACATGTCTCATCACATCTGTACAGCTGTGCACACACTCACTGTCTGTGTATATTAAACACATGTACACTGTAAATCATGTCTATCACTACCCTACACCATCTTTAAGACTTTCCAACTCTTACACCACCCATAAAAGCTTTACATGCTTGGATATGATCTAGTCGGATGCCCTTGTTTTCAAAGGCAGCAGTTTCTGTCATAACATCTCAGTATTGTAAACAAACAGGAGGTTTTGACTCTCTAAGCTAGCCACCCACCGAACCAGCGGTGTCACATTAGCAGCTCCAAATGTGCCTTATAAACGGGTGTGTTTAGTTCGTTGGTGAATAACAGTGGTCTAGATACACTATGAAGGCATACTTACGCGTTTCAGTTGAAAGCATGCAGTTTATTCTGAGTTGAGCCAAAGTAGTTAACAAACAGACAGCTAACAAGCTAGCTGCGTTAGCGTTAGCCGGTTAGCATGACACTCCTCTGCTTTACTATCAAACTAAACGAGTTAGAAAAAAATGACTGACAGGAACAACGCGTGGTTGTCAAACACCAGCGGGCTGTGGAGACACGTCCACATGTCCTGCCTCTGTTCCCTAACACACCTTCACTGAAGTCTAAAAGAGCAGATTCATGAGGCGGCTAGCTGCTCGGCCAGTTCCGTAGCGTCGGCAGCTAAAGGGTTGGACTTCATCAGCTGTGGAGGAGGAGGAGGAGGAGGAAGAGGAGGAGGAGAAGGAGAAGGGGGGGGGGGGGGGGGGGACGACTCCTGTTCAATACAGCAGGGGTTCTTTAACTTTTTGGGCTTGTGTACCCCTTTTCAAAAACAATTTTAGCCAAGTACTCCCTTCTATAGCCCTCGATTATCAGGAAATAGTATGGGAAAATAACATGACATGTATGCAGGTGGTTTTACAGCATTGGTTCCCAAACTTTCTGTGGCTCCCCCTTGGTGGGTGAAAAAATGTCCATGCCCCTCCAAACCGTACATAGACACACATACATACCTTTTTAATTAATTCAATGATTGATTTATTCCTTCATTAATTCAATCCACCGAAAAAAAGTTCCGTCACATTTAATAGGCAGATAAGAATCCATCACCATGGAACGCTAACTGACGTGGAATCACTGGGATTATTTTTAAAAACTGTAAACATAAATCCTTTTAAATTAATAAAATAATCTTTAATCAATGTTTTTGACAACGTGTTTGTATTTTAAGTTAGTGGCCGGGTAATAACCCTGTCGGGATTCATTTTTTCCCGTAACAACCTGCTAACCATAAATTATCCCTTACTCAGACATCTACAGGCGCTTTATTTTACTCTTTGACATCTGTCAAGTTATTGCAGCTGACAACATGATACTTCCTGTTACAGCCCTTTCAAAGTAAAGTTTTTTAGACTACATAAAATGGTGGGACTTTTACTGTGAAAAGTTTTTTCGGAAATGAAATGTTAATCATTGAAGTAACTTAACTACGATTAGCGGCCACCGTCAGAAGTTTAACTGCTTTTATCTGCATATAAAGCTTTTTTATTAATAATAATAATAATAATAATAATAATAATAATAATACATTGATTTATAAAGCACCTTTTAAAAAACATGGTTTACAAAGTGCTTGACAAGCAACAGTGCGCATGAAATCAAACAAAGAAAACTCAACAGCAGAGAGAGTTTTAACAAAAATCAAAATCAGACATCAAGAAAAAAAAACACAAAAGACCCAAACAACAATTTAAACCGACTTCACAGGCAACACATGAACCCGACAGAATGAACTGAGACCAAAGGGACCAAGAAATGAAGACAAAAATATAAAAGGAATAATGATAATAATAATATTATTATTTATAATAATAATAATAATAATAATAATGATAATAATAATAATAACAATAATAATAATAATAATAATAATAACAATAACAATAACAATAACAATAACAATAATACTTATTATTATTATTATTATTATTATTATTACTATTATTACTATTATTGTTAATATAAATATTATTATTATTAATATTACTATTATTAAGTGTGTAAATACAGCCTTTTTTATGATTCATAAACTAATATTAGTCTTAAAAAATTTAAATCCAATTTGTATTACCAATAATCACTGTCTTACAAAATATGAATTCATAATCTATACATTTCATAAAGACATGTATATATTTCTCATACTTTCTTATGAATCTCTGAAAATATATAACAAGAAAGAAAGATTACATATTATTTTTTTAAATTGTATATGTGCACACTCATGTGAACAAATATACTGTACCTTCAATTGTTATTTACAGGGAAATAGAATGAAAAACAAAACTTTAAAATACTGATGAACTAAACATTACCCCTGGTGATTATCAAACCCCTTCTTCAGCCTTGTTCATTGTGACAATCTTGTTTCTATGATTCATTTTAAACGGGTTTATGTTTGGATGAAAATTTTTTCCATACGTTTTTTAGAAAAGGAAGTAGAGATTGCAGACCCAGTTTATTTTTACTTCCAAGATTGTACCTCTTAAATACACAAGAGAGAGGGACAGACCGAGGATGGTCGCAACGCTTATTGCACTTCTCTTCGTTACCAGAGAATATTTGGACTTCACCAACCACCTTTATTTATTTGAAATTTTCATCTGTCTGCTTATTACCCATGACGCAGTAACATGATGTTGACCTTGTTGACTGCTCATTTAAAATATTAATTTCAATGCAAGAAATAGGATGATACCATTGACCCGGCTAAACAGCGTGGTGACCATTCTGATCCCCTCTTCACTTCAGTAGGTGGCATCTTAATATTATCCACAAACTATTCAGCTTAATGTGGAGAAAACAAGAAGGCCATGGTTTCTCCTGTTTCATTATTCATGAATGTCACAGTTGTGCTTTTTCAGCTTCAGATCTGCTTCATGACAAAAACAGAAAAAATAGCTATTTAAAACAAGCCATTTAAAGCAGATGAACATGCAAATGTTTCTATTTTAGCAAAGACTACGTGCATCAATACTTCAAAGACGTGTGTTACTTTGTTTAATATAAATACACATTATGCATGTGAATTGAAAAAAGTCAAAAACAAGCCAGGAGTCTAACTTTTCAACGAGTTTATGAATCAACTGACAGTCATCACAGAAATCTCTCAGAAGAAAAGTTCTCACAGTTACATTCTTTTTTGTGAGGGAGGATTAAGAGGGAAATTTAAAGCTCGACTTGGTGACTCCATGCAGTAGGGATCCAGGTCCATGTTCCAGATGGCTTTCCATTTAAATATGTGGTTAAATATATGTTTTAGAATGTCTCTGTCTGATGTCAAAAAGGTTTAGCATGTTAATGACTAAAAAACAAAGAACAGCTGTTTTTATTTTTCTCCTCAAGTCACAGAACAAACATTAACATTACTAATACTGTCAGCTTTAAAAGAGGCATTAAGCTCATTGGACCTGATGCTGTGATAACAAGATCTCAGGTAATCATCAAAGTTTTTGCACGGGTATTTTCAACACATATTTTACTCATCTCTAAATTTCTGTTTCACAAGAATGAAAACCTGAGAACGTCTCTGAAGTTTGACACAAAGTGGAACTCAGAGTGTGTGTCTTAGATTGGGATTGTCACACACCTTGCTTCGGTCTAAGGCTGTGTTAAAGGAGTTGTCTTTATACATTCCACTCTGGCCCAGGTGTTCAGAAAATCTTTGTGACTTAGGGTGGTAGGCACATGGTGAGCTCTCAAACGATGGAGAGTGAAGACCATAGTCACTGGATGTGGTCCTGTACAATGGATTCTGGGGTTTCACCCCCAGCGCAGGCGGTCCATCTTTATCTACTGGTCTCATCATGCAGGAGAAAACTGGGTTTCCAGGGTTGGCACAGGTTTTAGTTTTTTCTACCTGCTGTTCTTGAGAGGCTGACATCTTTGGAGTGCATATGAAGAGAAACAAATATGAGAGTTAACTTTGGGGCAAGATGGATAAAAAAAAAGCTCAAGCTTCAATTCATTGTTTGATTTGAATTTAAATTCTACCAAGTGATAAAGATTTGGTGAGTCCTAAAGATTTTTGGCCTTCAAGTGATTTAAAATCTCTGAACTTCAGGGCACAGATTTCCCAAGCAGTCACTCACGTTCTGTATTATAAAGGGATTCACTGATGTCAGCGGAATATTTGTATTGGACAACACTCTCCCTTTGCCTACAGATCTAAAGGTAGATCTCTTTGCATTCACTTATTACAGTAACAAATGTGTTTGTGACATCAGTTCAGTGATTACAAGCTTGAAAGCCCCATGTTTTATCAGACTGCTCTGTTTGTAAACAAATAAAAAAAATGTATATGAAAAATAAAAAACACGAGAGCTCAATGATAGCTGACTGAAAGTGAGTTGGAGATTCAAAAGCATCTGATGAGAAAAGTGATCGAATTTGTGCTCACTTGAGTAATGAAGTGCCAAAACAATGCTGATCATTTTCACTTATTGTTTTATATTGAAGTGAAATAGTTTGGTGGTTTCTTGCTCCGATGGTATCAAAAAGACATGAAATGAGGAACAACAGTTCATATATATTTATGTATCAGAACAAGCTGTCGACTGAATTGATGTTCTTAACTTCAGGATCAGTCCTGATTTTCTCAACCTTATTTAACAGTTTTGATTTGAATGAGGAAGTAAACACAACAACACAAATGGAGAAAGTCAGAGAAAGTAATTTTCCTGATTGACAGAACTTGACAGAACAAAAGTTTAGGTAATGTCCCATTCAATCCCTGTGTGTATTTCAGCCACTAAATGTTGGGTAACACAAACAAAGGTAAGAAAAAACTGTTATTCTTAGCTGCATGTGGTTAAAACCCTCCTTTATGTGTCTAAAAGGAACTTAAAGTTTTTTTTATTTTATTTTTTTTACATCAATATAATTTTTTTTAAATGCATCAAACTCAACTCCAGGAGGAGAGGTTTGTCTTTAGTCTTTAGTAGCTTCATATAATAATGAAATGTTCACTCTGTCAGGGTGTAAATAATCCACTGAAGTGTTATTAGCCCTTCAGATCAGCTGTTTGACTGCCTCAGGGCTGACAGACTTTATAAAGTTACCTTCAAATGCAGGAAACAGTCCTCGACGTGTTGTCATCAGGTTATCATCTGCTTCTGTTCCTGCAGGGCTGGAGAGAGAGAGAGAGTGAGAGGCGTCTCGTTACCATGGAAACACGGCTGACACAAGGCTTGACATGCGTTCACGTGATGTCGGAATAAATTGAAAAATTAGCATCCGACTGAAAAAACAAAAAAACCTCCCGATAAGTAAGTATAAGAAGTATGTTCCCTCTTCAAACAGCCTTTTACAGGAAACTGACCTCCATGAATGCAACTGGAGTGAAAGGTAACAATATTCTGACTTCAAAGAAGAAGTATTGAGTAAGAAGAGCACTGATAGAAATGTAGTGGAGTAAAAGTAATACGTTCTCTAAAAAATAATACTCAAGTAAAGTACAGATACTCAAAACATGTTTAAGTACAGTACTCAAGTAAATTTACTCTGTTACTGTCCACCACTGAAAGGGACATTGTTGATGTTGTTACTATTCCTTGTGTAACACGAGCCACATTTAGTAGAGAATTTCCCACTAACATTGAAGGCATCATTGGATGATGTCATCACTACGCGTCGTGTGGTTGCGTTAAACTACTGCGTCTGTTGATCAGTTTGAAACCTGCTTGAAATGTTAAAGTGGTTCTCTAAACGTCCCTCCTGTAACAGAGTGAGCAGAGTGAGCAGCTCCTCGTGTTACTGACTCTGTGCTTTACTCTGCTATGTTACCTGGTGAATATATTGATGTTATAGTGGAGTGAAGCTGGACATCAGTGTGTGAAGTTTGAAGCTAGCTCGAGGCTAACCAGGCAGGAGGAGACGAGGAGACGAGGAGACGATCTGAGGAGCTTGATCCAAACTTGAAGGATGGACAGTGAAATTCAGAGGGACGGGAGAGTCCTGGACCTCACTGATGATGCCTGGAGAGAGGACAGACTGCCCTATGAAGATGTCACCATCCCTCTGGTAGATACTACACACGCAGCCAATGTCACCAAAAAGCAGAGAGACAGAAGCTGTGATCAGTCAGCTGCAGAAAGTTATCAACAGTGTTTTTGCACAAAGCAAGGTCAGAGCTAAGATAAACCAGTGTCACAAGCCGAGTCTAGACCACTTACAGCTGGTTGTAATAAGACTGTGTGATGAGAGATGCTAACACCAATGCACCATCTGCAGAGGCTCAACAGTGTCGAGTTTATAATACTGACAAGGCTAAGGTGATTCTTGAGCCTGGTGGGACAGCTCAGGATGTTTTATCCTTTTCTGTCCATTCTGTATCTGTGTGGAAGGAGGAGGGAGGCAGAGGACTCAAGAGGTTACAGGACACTGTGGACCAAGGCACCAAAAATAATACATAAAGAAATAAGGAAGTAGAGAGATAGAGAGGTAAAGAAATAAAGAGGTAAAGAAATAGAGATAAAGTAAAGAAAAATAAAGAATAAGGAAAATAAAATAAAGTAGTGGGATAAAAAGAGTGTGTGTGTTTGTTCATGTATGTTCATGTATGTATATTTTTTATGTATAAAGTGTACTGTGTATATTATGCGTGTGTGCATGATGTGTGGTATGAGCTCAGGCAGCAATGGACAGGCAGAGGTTTCTGGGTTATGGAGGGTTCAGTGGGTGGAGGTCTTTTTGGAGTTGAATAATGATGGACAGGGGGGTGTTGACTGTAATATATTATACTATAATATTGACAATATAATCTTCAAGCTGTTTTATACAAGCTTCATTGAGTGTGCACTTATCTTTGTTATTCAGTGTTTGTTATTCAAGGTTGTTCAAACAGGTCTGCTGCACCCCTCTGGTCTGAGATGAGCTCTTAACTTCAGGGTGTAGGTGCAGACTACTCCTACAGACCTCCAGCCACTGAACCCGCCATAACCCAGAAACCTCTGCCCGACCACTGCTGCCTGAGCTCATATCACACATCATGCACACATGCATATACACAGTACACTTTATACATGAAACACACACACATTAACAAACACACACTCTTTTATTTTTTATTTCACTACCTTGTTGATTTTATTTTCCTTTTTAGTTGATTTTAATTTCCTTGGTTCCTTTTTCTCTATTTTCTTTATTTTTTTAACTTATTTTTTGGTACATGGTCCACAGTCCACAGTGTCCTCTTACCTCTTGAGTCCTTTGCCTCCCTCCACCTCCTTCTACGCCAACTGAGATCCATCGGTGGATAGAAAAGGGTGAAAAAACCCTGAACTATCCCACCAGGCCCAAGAACCACCTTGACCTTAAGGTGCAGATTGCTCAGCATGTGGTCAAAAATGGGCATGATATCCTCCCTCACAGCTTTTATTTACTCAACAGGCTCTGGCAGTACAGTATTAACTTTACTGGACCTGCCACATTATGTCAATCACCATGTGATACCTTAATGATGTATTATTGTTGGCTCTGTTTATGATGTTCTGTTCTGTTTGGTTTCAGTCAGTGTCATTTACACTGCCTGTCCCCCCAAAAAAAGTTGCACACTCCAATATTTCGTTGGACCGCCATCAGCTTGTAGTACAGCAAGCATTCACTGTGGCATTGTTTCGATAAGCTTCTGCAATGTCACAACATTTATTTCCATCCAGAGTTTTATTAATTATCCGCCAAGATATCATATTGATGATGGGAGAGTCGGGACTCTGCACAAAGTCTTCTTCAGCACATCTCAAAGATTCTCAATGCAGCTAAGGTCACAATGTGAGCTGATGAACCCTGGCATTGACATCTTGGAATATGCCCGTGCCATCAGGGGAGAAAAACTCCATTGATTGAAAGACCTGGTTCAGTATTCAAGTAGTTAGCTGACCTCATTCTTTGGGCACATAACGTTGCTGAACCTAGACCTGACCCACTGCAGCAACCCCAGATCATAATACTGCCCCCACAGACTTGTACGGTTGGCACTAGACAGGATAGGTGCATCACTTCATCCGCCTCTCTTCTTACCCTATTGCATCCATCACTCTGGAACAGGGTCTCCTGAGTTGTTTTCTTTGCTTAATGCAGGCTGATAATTTGACCCTTCTGAAACAGATCAACATCCTTTCCAGGACCACAAGATATGTCTTCTGACCTGGTTGTTCAAGAAATGAGAAGCTGCTCATCGCATCAGCTAGAGTTAGATAAGTTGTCTCTAGCTGAAACTTATTCATCACTGCAGTAATTATCCAAAAGAAGGCTCTTACCCATGTGCTCTATTAAATCCAGGTGGCTACTTTTCTTTTTGGACCGGCAGTGTTTGTGTTAATGCTCTTGGTGCACAATAAATTTCCCTGTAGGTCTGTCCTTTGATTGTTCAATCCCTTTTGTATAGGAACATACATGTTGTTCTCCAGCAGCAGTAATATTTTTTAGACTGTTAAAGGACAGTACACCATTTTAGGATTCATGATGCCTCATGAGGCTTTGGGTCTTTCTCTCAATTTGTGGCTTTGAAGCTTCAGACTCAGCAAACACAGTGACATCTGGTGGCTTTGATGTTAGCCCTCTCAATAACAGTGGATAGCTCTAAAACACCTCTCTGATCTTCATGATATGAATAAAAGCCAGAGAAGCCTGTGCATCATGGAATTAAACAATGAACTCTCCTACCTTTAACAAGTACTGCATATCTGGTTGAATGAGTAGCCTACTTTCTGACTTTTATGAAGCTCAGGCAGTGTTTAAAGCTTTGAACGTCATCAGTTGTTTGACATTTGTTGTTTGAAACAACACGCTCCAACACTGAAGTCATGCAAGCTTTGAGGCTTTGGTGTCATCCCCTCCTCTCTGATTAACACAGAAAGCACAGATTAATGAAGTCCTCACTCAGTCACATTTTTGACACTTTGTTTTACATATTTTACAAAAACACGTTTATTCTGATCTCGTATCGTCCAACTTTTCCCTCAGATATTCAGTTTCTGACTCAACACCATCACCCTGTCGATATACGGCAGAGTGGCCTCTGCTTCTTTGTCACAGCATTTTGTCTCTCCTGTTTCCTCGCAGAGTGAACTACCGGAGGCTGAACAGGACAACGGAGGCTCCACCGAGTCTGTGAAAGAACAAGAGATGAAGTGGACGGACCTCGCCCTGCAGAGCCTGCATGAGAACACACCGAGCACCGGGAGCTGAAAGACGCAGCTGGATTGATACTGGAGTACAAAGACACATGCGCTTACAGACACATGTGGCTCTCTCTTTATGGCATCACATTGAGTATTTTGATGGACTTGCAGAATGTTTCAGCAAAGAAAAGTATGCAGAGATGGATTGGGCTTTAAAATGTCTGAAATATAAAATAACTTTCTAATTCAATAAAGTGGAAAGATGTGTTTATGCTGAGTGCCCTGCCTCTGTTTATCGTAATATGTAAACAGTGTAAGAGTCAGAGCACAACAAAAAAAGGGCAAGCTTGAACTAAAACTGCACACACCAGGTTGGCAATGTGTTAAGTTACAAAAACACATGCAGTCTAATAAACAACAAAAAACTTTGTTTGCTGTTAAAAAATCAAATCTTTGACACAATGTTGAACTGAAATGCAAAGACAACAAGTCAAATGTTGAGACAGATGTTTTGTTGTTTTATGAAAAATATATATGCTCATTTTAAATTTGATGCCAGCGACACGGTTCAGAACAGGGTCTACAAAACACTGAAATAGTTGTGAAATGCCAAAAACACACCTGAAGGAACATCTCTAAACTAAATTATTTAACATCAGGTTAGTCACATGACTGGGTTTAAAAAGGACTCTCCAGAGAGGTTGAGTCTCTCAGAAGGAAAGATGGGAAGAGGTTCACCACTCTGTGAGAGTCTGCGTGAGCAAATAGTTCAACAGTTTGAGAATAATGTTCCTCAGAGTAACAAAGAGTTAGTGGATTTCATCGTCTACAGTACATAACTTCATTAAAAGATTCAGACAGTCTGGAGACACCTCTGTACTAAAGGGACAATGACCAAAACCAAAACTGGATAGACCTGATCTTCAGGCCCTCAGACAGCACTGCATTAAAAACAGACAAGACTCTGTAGTGGAAATCACTGCATTTAAAATAGACATGCCTCTGTAGTGGAATTCACTGCATTAAAAACAGACATGACTCTGTAGTGGAAATCACTGCATTAAAAACAGACATGACTCTGTAGTGGAAATCACTGCATTAAAAACAGACATGACTCTGTAGTGGAAATCACTGCATTAAAAACAGACATGACTCTGTAGTGGAAATCACTGCATTCAAAACAGACATGACTCTGTAGTGGAAATCACTGCATTAAAAACAGACATGACTGTAGTGGAGATCACTGCATTAAAAACAGACATGACTGTAGTGGAAATCACTGCATTAAAAACAGACATTACTCTAGTGGAAGTCACTGCATTAAAAACAGACATGACTCTAGTGGAGATCACTGCATTAAAAACAGACATGACTCTGTAGTGGAAGTCACTGCATTAAAAACAGACATGACTCTAGTGGAAGTCACTGCATTAAAAACAGACATGACTGTAGTGGAAGTCACTGCATTAAAAACAGACTTGACTGTAGTGGAGATCACTGCATTAAAAACAGACATGACTGTAGTGGAAATCACTGCATTAAAAACAGACTTGACTGTAGTGGAGATCACTGCATTAAAAACAGACATGACTGTAGTGGAAGTCACTGCATTAAAACAGACATGACTGTAGTGGAGATCACTGCATTAAAAACAGACATGACTTTGTAGTGGAAGTCACTGCATTAAAAACAGACATGACTCTGTAGTGGAAGTCACTGCATAAAAAACAGACATGACTGTAGTGGAGATCACTGCATTAAAAACAGACATGACTAAGTAGTGGAAGTCACTGCATTAAAAACAGACATGACTGTAGTGGAAATCACTGCATTAAAAACAGACATGACTCTGTAGTGGAGATCACTGCATTAAAAACAGACATGACTCTGTAGTGGAAATCACTGCATTAAACACAGACATGACTCTGTAGTGGAGATCACTGCATTAAAAACAGACATGACTCTGTAGTGGAAATCACTGCATTAAAAACAGACATGACTGTAGTGGAGATCACTGCATTAAAAACAGACATGACTCTGTAGTGGAACTCACTGCATTAAAAACAGACATTACTGTAGTGGAGATCACTGCATTAAAAACAGACATGACTCTGTAGTGGAGATCACTGCATTAAAAATAGACATGACTCTGTAGTGGAGATCACTGCATTAAAAACAGACATGACTGTAGTGGAGATCACTGCATTAAAAACAGACATGACTCTGTAGTGGAAGTCACTGCATTAAAAACAGACATTACTGTAGTGGAGATCACTGCATTAAAAACAGACATGACTCTGTAGTGGAAGTCACTGCATTAAAAACAGACATGACTCTGTAGTGGAAGTCACTGCATTAAAAACAGACATGACTCTGTAGTGGAAGTCACTGCATTAAAAACAGACATGACTGTAGTGGAGATCACTGCATTAAAAACAGACATGACTCTGTAGTGGAAATCACTGCATTAAAAACAGACATTACTCTAGTGGAAGTCACTGCATTAAAAACAGACATGACTGTAGTGGAGATCACTGCATTAAAAACAGACATGACTCTGTTAGCGGAGACCACTGCATTAAAAACAGACATGACTCTGTAGTGGAAGTCACTGCATTAAAAACAGACATGACTCTGTAGTGGAAGTCATTGCATTAAAAACAGACATGACTCTGTAGTGGAGATCACTGCATTAAAAACAGACATGACTCTGTAGTGGAGATCACTGCATTAAAAACAGACATGACTCTGTAGTGGAAATCACTGCATTAAAAACAGACATGACTCTGTAGTGGAGATCACTGCATTAAAAATAGACATGACTCTGTAGTGGAGATCACTGCATTAAAAACAGATATGACTGACTCAGAGTCAGAAAACACGAACACATCACCCCAGTACTCCCCACACTTCACTGGCTTCCTGTTACTGCAAGAATCAACTACAAAATCACACTCATCACCCATCAATGCATCTATGGAAACGACCCACTCTACCTCAAAGAACTCCTCACCCAGCAAACCCCAACCTGGAACTCACGCACTCCACATTAGAACCTCCTCCACCCTCCCAGAACCAAGCTCCGGACCATGGGAGATTGGGCCTTTTGTGCTGCTGCACCATGTCTGTGGAACTCCCTGCCCAGCCACCTTAGGACCCCACAGACTGTGCATGCTTTTAAAAAAACATTTAAAGACCTTCCTCTTTAAAGAGGCTTTTAACTTATCTTAAGTACTGCTTTTAAGAAATGTGCAAGTCGGTTTTTACTGTGTGCCTGTAGCACTTTGAGATTTCTGGAAATGAAAAGTGAGTTATAAATAAAATGTATTATTATCATTATTGTAGTGGAAATCACTGCATTAAAAACAGACATGAGTCTGTAGTGGAAGTCACTGCATGGGCTCAAAATCCCTACCAAAAACCATTGTCTGTGAACACAGTTTATCACTGCATTTTAAAAATGTACCATGCAAAGACAAAACCATTTTAAACCAGATCTAGAAATGTGCTGAACAATGTGCACAGGTTTAGGAGCAAAATATGCTGCCATCCAGACAAGACTTTCTCAAGGCGACTTTACAGACAGTATTTCAGCAAGACAATGCCAAACCACATTTTGCACATATTTTAACAGCATGGCTCCACACTAGAAAAGTCTGGGAGCTAAACGGGCCTTCCTGAAGTCTTGACTTGTCAGCCACTGAAAAAATGTGGCCCCTCATGAAACTAAAAATACGACTAAGGAGACTCCAAACTGTTGAGCAGCTGAAATCCTAAACCGGGTCAGAATGGGACAACATTTACTTTAAACTTCAGAAACTGGTCTCCTGAGTTTCCAAACATTTACAGAGTGTCATTAACAGAAGAGATGATGAAACATGACGATAAACGTGACCCTGTTCCAACTTTGTGTAAACAAGGTTCTAACATTAAATTAAAAGTGAGCAGGAATTTTTCATAAGATATAACATTTCCAGTCTTTGCATTATTTTCAGTGAACTATGAGGTCTAAATCATTTGCAAACCATCCAATTCTATTTTTATCGACATTTTACAAACAGCATCCCAGCTCTTTTTGAATTGGTTTTGAATTAAACTTTGAAAAGTCTCAGTCACCAACTGATACAAACACCTTTACTGTACGTAACCCGTAGATAGATCACTAAGACCTCAGCTTGGCTGGTGTTCATACATGCACAGAGTTAATGTTTGCCCAGTACCTCAATATGATGAATGCATTTCACCATTTAGTTCAGAAATCTTTTGAGAAAGATTTAAACTTATGAACAAACCCGCTCTAATGTTTTTACATGAAACATTCACACAGCTGAGTTTGAGAAAGGCCGTTATCACCTCTTTGTCCTCACTTTCTTAATTTGCTCCTGATAGCTCATTCTGCATCTGATGGGATCATCTCCTTCAACAATAATTTAGGACCATGTCTCTGTAAAAACCGCCTCCCTTACAGGTGTAAAATTCTGACTGTAGCTCTTCCATCATTGAGTTTGTGCAGCTTCTGCCATGAGTTTACGAACGTGGTCGTGCGGCCCCTTCCCCAGCAGGGCTGATGGATAGCGGTAGGAGCCCCCCAGTCGATCCCACAGCGTAAAGTATTGACCATAGTTGTAGTTGAAGAAGAGGTGATGGTCGACGTGGTGTGCAGCCCCATTGATCAGGCATATGAGCGGGCCGGGGACGCGGTAGTCTCCATCATGAATGGAAATGGTCCAGATGTTGACAAAGATAAAGAGTGAGAGGTACACAACCTGGAGTGGAAACATCACACATGGTGAGCGACACTATAGTCACAGCAATCAAAAACCTGCCAACACACTGACCGTTTAACAACAACAGTATCGAGTAGTGAGTGAAGCTCAGGCAGACATGATTAATGTTTGGTAAAGAATGGCGGGAGCACCTTGTGGAGGGGGAACATGAATGGGTAGACGTGATAAGGTAAGCTCTGCAGGAAGCCGTCCAGTGGGTGGAAGGCATGGCTGGCAAAGGGCGTGGGGATCTTGAAAATGTGGTGCTGCTTATGGAGGTGCTGAGGAGGAAAACACAGACGGTCTTGGGGTTAAAATGATTGTGGTACAAACTACATCAAAGTCAGATACTAATCTTCAGTGAATCTTAGCAGATGTAGAGAGTAGATAAGAAGTGTTTCTAATCACAAACCTTTATAATTATTTAATAAAAAACAAGCGATTACTTTGAGAACAAATGTGATTTAGTAGTGTAAAGTCAAAGAAGATGTATTTTGGAATATAGTTACCCTTAACAGCTCAATCAGAGTCAAGACACTGAACAAAAGCAGATAAGTTGTTGGCTGTAAAATCAACACAAAAAGCAAAAAGATGCTTTAAAATGTATGAAACAAACTGAATGGTCGTTACAATACATTACTTCATAAAATCAGGGATTATCCGCGATAATATCTGGGTAATATCAGTATCGGTAGATTTGAAACATCTCGCCGACATGTGCGACTGATACAGCAAGGCACACCCCTACAAGCTTCGTCATATCGGCTCAATGGAAGTATTTTGAGGTCCAAAGCTGACAGAAAAATATGTAGCTATTGGTAATGCTTGTTAATCAAAACAACACTCCTGTAACACCTCCAACTTCATTGTGCATCTAAAGAATCATCATCCTGAACAGCACCAAGAGTTTCTGTCAACAGCTTCTACTTCAGTCATTCAACAAAGCTAGGAAATAGCAGCAACCATATTTCTGAGTGTCCATATTTGAGAAAGAATACATTTTGTAACTTAGGCAATTGTCCAATGATGTTTGTCTTATTTAATGTTGGATTCTTAAACAAAAGGCTGTCACAGTAAGAGTGACAGGTTCATTTTCAGCAATGCAGAGTGAAAAGTGGCCTATGCATTTGCCACTCTGTAGTTAGTGACCTGCCATGCTATGTCTCTCCTTAAACATTGGCATGTGCCTTTTTCTACCAGCATGTCAGGGTCCCAGCATCTTTGCTTGTGATCACTCTTTAAACAGTCTCGCATTATCATCTTTGATGATCATTTTGTTTTGAAAACTGTCTTTTGACTACACTTCTCAAAAATCATTTACGACCGTATTGAAATCTTTCTATTCAAACACACACTTTAGACGTGTTATTTATTTTCATAGTAATAAATCATCAATACTGTGCTTAGTTTGCTTCTTTCATATATTATCGATCATATTAACTCTCAACCACACTTTGTTGAAAAAGTGAGAACTAGATGATAATAGAGGAGCTACTTTAGTCAGCGTCCAGGGTTTTTTCCCCTATGTAGCAGGAGCTTTAAGGCTGAAGTACAGGTGCATGCGTAGTCTTTCTTTTCCTCTTGCTTTAAATGGACTAACTCTGCTCTTTGAGATGACTCTGATCCTTTTAGTTAACATCACAAAGCCCATTAAGTGCAGTATTGATGATTTATTTCTTTGAAAATAAATAACACTTCTAAAGTGTGTGTTTGAATAGACGGGATTTCAATACGGTTGTAAAATGATTTTTGAGAAGTGTAGTCCATCCATCCATTTATCCTGACTGCTTATCCCATTTGGGTCACGGGGGGGCTGGAGCCAATCCCAGCTGATTTCAGGCGGAAGGCAAGGTACACCCTGGACAGGTTGCCTAGAGACAGACAACCATTCACACTCTTACGGGCAATTTAGAGTGATCAATTAACCTGGAGAGCATGTTTTTGGACTGTGGGAGGATGCGAGAATCTACGCATGCATGAGGAGAACATGCAAACTCCACACAGAAGGGCACCTGCCCAACCAGGGACTCGAACAAGGAACCTTCTCGCTGTGAAGCGGCACTACCCACTGCCCCACCATGCAGCCCCAGAAGTGAAGTCAAAAGACAATATTTGACAGTTTTCAAAGCTTAATGATCATCAAACATGATAATGAGTGTTTGAAGAATGATCACAAGAGAAGCACCTAAAGGCCTTACATCTTGGTAGAGAGCAGCATACATAGTGACACAGGCACAGCAGGCCATTGGGAACATTTGGATCTTGCTGTCACTCATCATTTAAGTGCAGGAGAGACTTGGTCTACAATGAATTAATAAGAGTGTATAGTGGTTTTGGTCAAATGAGTTTGAAAGCATTGAGATATCACGTATCTGCAAAAATCCAACAATGTGCCTCCCTGTTAGTAAGTGAATGTATAAAGATAAAGTTACATTTTTAAGACCTGTTTGAATGTAAAGAGAAACAAGTCACATTTTATTTACATCTGGCCATGTGATGCAGCCATAGACTGTATGAATAATGGGCGTAGTATCCATGACGTCACCCATCTGTTCCTGAGCGCTGTGTTGAAGCTGATCAGCGGCGGCATAGACATGTAAAGAGCAGACGCCGTATCGACCGCTACTACCTATTGGAACTGACGAGCCGTGGGGCCGCCATCTTGGTCCGGTCACCCGCTCCACTCAGTGTAATCTGTTTGGCAGGCGCAATCAAGTGTCAGTGCATTTAATCATTCATGACTCGCTGAATACTAAACTGATTTTCATGCAGGTTTTTTTTTCCACAAACGTCATACATGTAGGTATAATACAGGACACATGCTTCGGCGTATTTTAATATTCATAGTGAGCTTAACAGTAATAGAATATTCTGATATGTGATATATGTGATGTGCTCTGGCATCTTGAAGTTTCTTCTGCTTTAGTTTACGTTTACAGGTAGGATCATGGATAGGATGACCAGACCATGGCGGCTGTTTTTCTTGCGCCCCAGCAGCCAATGCGGCGTCTACTCTTTATATTTCTATGGCCGGCGGGAGCCATATTGGAAATGCTGAATTCAATCAAACTTAGTGTGAGGTAAAGAGGTGGAGTTTGAGCCTCCTGGCCAACAGCTATGTGTTCCTGCCTGTCAATCAAGTCACTCATGTCCTTTTTTTGGCAAAACTTGTAATCTTAATATCTTCTGAACCGTTGCGTTATAAAAAAATTCACCCCCCGTACAGTGTGTGTCGACAGACAAGTGAGCTACGTAGACCTAAGCCGTTTCTTGAACCAGACTGTAAACACGTTTATTTCTGCTGTAAAGATCGTCTCTTTGAATGGGTGTGTATGTAGATTCTGGTGTTTCTGCAGCCAGCCTCTAGTGGATGCTTCATGAACTGCAGTTTATAACACTTCCGCATGGGCTTCATATTTTAAGACCAGAGGCTGCCGCTTGGGAAACTGAATCACATCTCTATGTATGAAGCTTTTATAATTAACATGTAACACAACAGAGTCTGAACCAGGCAGCTGCTCAATGTTATTTCTTTCTAAGCAAGTAAAGTCAGGCGGTTTTCAAGGAGCTGTTAGACTGAACCAAACAGTCAAGGTTTTGGTCCTAGGTCAGATTAAAAGCAAAAAAGAGAATGTCACAATGCAAACAGGAGCTGCAAAGTCATGTGATACTATAATACAGCTTTTTCTTAAACTATTGTTTTGAGAGGCCTGAGCTGACTAAAGCTGCTGAGACTCACCTTGTAAATATGTTTGTGGTGCATAATTCGGTGTATCCAGTAGATGCACATGTCAGTAAAGATCATGAAACTTGGGATGCTCAGGAACAGCTCTGGCCAGCCTGAAACAGAAAACATCCAGGCCAACGTTTTTCAACCTGACTCATATTAAGATAAGTCTGTGTCTATGAGCTGACACTGTTACAGTGTGGTCTTACCCAGAGAAGATTCACCGATATTGTCATAAAGTTTGCTGTAACCTCTGACCTCCCAGAAGAAAAGGACCACTGTGGGGAAGCTCATCCAGAAGATGGAGGTGGTTCCTAGCTGGATCTCCTTTCTCACCTGGTTCTGTGGAGAAAGGACTCAAAGTAAGGGTTCAGGAGGAGTCTGCTTTGGAGTGGAGGTCTGGTGTTCTCTCACTCTTAATAATGCAGACTGTAGGGCGTGGTCCATCAAACATCTTACCTTGACAAAGTGTGGATGTCTCATGAGCTTATGGTCAAACACACAGTAGAAGCTGAGAGCTCCAAAGACAAAGTAAATCAGCTGTGCTCCCAGGTTGGTCACCACCCACAGGCTGAGTACCTGACGCAGAGCCTCGTCCTCGGGCCATGAGGGCGGGTAAACGTAGGGAGTGAAGATGTAACTGTCTGCAATGTGTAGAACATAATCCATGGCACAGTCTGAGAAGAAAATAACATTTAAAAACCCCAATGAGACAGACTCCACAAGATCACTGTGGAGGAAAACAAAGAAGTGGCAGAATAGGAGAAGAGAAGTGAACATGATTCCAGTAGAAAACACACAAAAATGTGCCAGCACAGATTATTATCATTATTATTATTATTATTATTATTGTTATTATTATTATTATTATTATTATTATTATTATTATTATTATTATTATTATTATCATTATTATTTCTATTATTATTATCATTATTGTTATTACTATTATTATTATTATTATCATTATTGTTATTATTACTATTAGCATTATTATTATTACTATTATTATTATCATTATTGTTATTATTACTATTAGTATTATAACTATTATTATTATCATTAGTGTTATTATTTTGTTATTATTTGTTGTTATTATTATTATTATTATTATTATTATTATTATTGTTATTATTATTATTAATGAGTAATTCATGGTTTCAAACCCCTCTCAAAATAAAGTCTAATTCATGTATAGCTATATTCCCTTAGTTTACTGTTTCTGCCTCACTGGTAAACTTTCAACAAGATGATTTTAGAATATCTGTCGTTTGAATATGATGTTAGGGTATCTGGAAAGAAATAGCAGCAGCAGAATAATAACAATGACTAATAACAATGACTCTGATTTAAGCAGATACCTCTTCTCCCTACTGTTTTTAGATTATATTCTATACTTTATATGTTTTTCTATATATTTTTCTAACTGTTTCTATTTATTATTCTGTTGCTACTCTATTATGTACACCTGCAGCAAGACAGGTGCCTTCACTGGAGAAAAAAAGAGTATATTTCACATTCAGAAGACATTTTTTCCACTGGTCAAATTCAATGGGACTGTTACGGTTTCTGTTTTTCTCTAAGGAGAATAAATAGGTCATTTTTCACCTGTTGAAAGTACCTCAAACTGCTGACTTGGTTTCTGCTGCTGAACTGACCTGCTGCAGGATGAGAGCCAGACGTCCAAAGTGTGTCAACGTTCTTGGAAAGAGTCCTCTTTCCCCCACACACGGTGAATCACCAGCATACGATCAGAGACAGGAGGCACTGTGTTTAATGTTCAGTTGTGCATGATCCACATGCTGCTGGAAAAAATGAACTGCACATTCCAAGTTTTCTACAACTTAAAAAAAATAAATCTTTGCCCAGATGATTAAGAGGCAGAGTCTTCTCTGCTTCATATCACTGAGACAGTGAGCACGTTGGGGGGACCCACACAGACTCAGACGTGTTGGGTCGGCTGGAACAAGATCCCAGCATGCTCAGCAAATAACAAGGAGTCAGTGACAGTAAGACTCAGTCACTTTCAGTCCGCCCTGTCTGAGAATGACTTCATTTGGTTTTTAATAAGTGAATCTCTTATAATGATAATATGATTGATTAGATATTTGACAATAATTTATTGTTTATTTAAGAACATTGATTCTGAATTTGTCATTGGGATCAATAGATTATTTTGCTGCTGTGGATTTGGGGATCCATCATAGCTCCTGGGCACGATTAACCTCCTCTGGGCCCTACAGAGAAGAGGAACGAAAGAAAAGGGAGGTGTGAAAGAGGTCTGGTCCTGCACCTGAAATTGTGCTATATAGCATCACAAATGAATCAAGGACTTGAAGCCTGCATGATCTCCTTACCCTGTAACTGCCTCAGAGTAGAGTTTCATCCTTTGTAGGGGACAGCATGATTCTTTTTGCAGGGCACATCCCCGCTCCCCTGCTGGCTTCAGGATCAGATTTCCTCCTAACTGTCTGCCCTTTAAACTCACCACAGGGACGCCTCCGACACACATGCACACACCAGAATAAGGAGGTATGAGTTTAACCTGTGTCAACAATAACAGGTTGTTGGACTTGCACACCTCACCATACAAGTGGACAATGTGATGATGTGGTCTTTAACAACAGATACCATGACCCTTGACCTGAACTTCATCTGGAGAAAGTGTTGCAACATTTCCCATAAAGAGCTTGACTTTCACTCTGTTTTTTTCCACAGCCTATCATTATCTCTGTTTTTATGTCATGCATATCAAAGTATCTCATAACACCTGTTAGAATATTCTGCATGCATGTTGTTTAACACACATGAAGATTATGTTTGCGAAAGTGCTCCTCAATGGTAAGAATACAAAATGATACAAGGAACTCCATTGGTTGTTTGCACTTTAAATGATCAGTTATTTTTTTTTCCACAAACGTCAGTAAATATCAAATATTACAATTACAGTGAAATGTTGGCTTTTCATTCATCACTCAGATCCACAGCTTAGCTCTTTAATGTTACAGATATACTGTGACAAACATATAGTGTGTTATTCGACGGGAACCATTTTAAAAACATTGTGATCCAAACAGCTCAGTTTCTCCTCGAGCTCTCTGTAAAGGAGGTGTCTCCCTCTAGAGCTGTCAGACACAAACAGCACCTCCCTGTGCAGCGTGCAGTGTGCAGTGTGGATGGTTGCTCTCTCCATATCCCTGAATAACAAAGTCAGTCACTGCACTTTGGGCCATGGGCCTTAGAAATGATCAGTGTGAGTAAGTGTATCCTGCACACATACTAGAATGTGAGTGTTAGAAAAAAGAAACCTGACAGAGGCTCTCTGAGTGTAATCAAGGTTCTGAAGTGTTTTTACATTTATTATCCTTTAATCACAACACTCTACTAATCACTGGCTGCTCTCTTCAAAATCCTCTTTCAGTCTTTCATCATAAGCACCACAGATTAGTCCCCTTGAGTTATTTCCTAATTATGTTTGTTAAATTAATCAAAAACTGATTGTGAAATCAAATATGAGGGGAGGTTGAGTACAGAGTCGCATCGATGTTGTAAGCACATTTCTAACTCCCACACCCGACTTGTGCATGACTCTCCCTTTTTCCCCTCTCTGCTGTTGTGCTTCAGGATATTAAACTTCCCTTGAATCATCCTGAATCATCACTCTGGTTGAATCTGGTTTTGTTTTTCATTTCAGTGTGACATACTGTGAGAATTGCACTTACCCTGAGTGAAATATCACCACTTAGAGGTTCTGTTGCTGAAAATCTGAATCAGAAATACTTTAATTATCCTGGGGAGGGAAATTTGGTCACTACAGAGCTCTTATAAATAGTATGTAAGAAAGTCAAAATATTAATAGAAGAAGGAATAAAATAAGATATGGTTATGAATAAAATAAAAAAATCTACATGTGTATCATTCATACACTTCCCAATGTGGCATCTTTGAGTTTTCATTTCATTTTCTCTATTTAGGTCCTTTATCATGGGCAACACAGCAAAAAAAATCCAGTGTTGATTTTACTCCCGCAGAGTTGATTTCAACACTTTTTTAGAGTTTACATAGCTCCACACTTTCTGGAGTTAAATTAACCTATCACGGGGCTGTATTTTTAAACCATGATATTTAATTTTCCTGTTTAAATCCTAAAACATACACTACCAGTCAAAAGTTTGGAAACACCTCCTCATTCAAGGGTTTGTATTTATCTTAACTATTGTAAACACTGTAGATTAATACTGAAGACATCAAAACTATGAAAGAACACTTCTGGAATTATTTAATGAACAAAAAAGTGTCAAACAAAGAAGAATATGTTTTAGATTTTAGATTCTGTAAAGTAGCCCCCTTTTTCCTTCATGACAGCTTTGCACACTCTTGGTATTCTCTCAGTCTGCTTCATGAAGTGGTCTCCTGACATCAGCCTTGTCATGAGCCTTGTCAAGAGTTCATGTGTAGAATGACTTGCCTTCTTTATGTGTTTGAGACCATCAGTTGGGTTGTTCAGAGGTAGGGATGGTACACAATGGATAGCCCTATTTGACTACTGTTGTAATCCAGATTATGGCAAAACCAGATTATTTCATAGTTTTGATGTCTTCAGTATTAATCTACAATGTTGAAAATAATTAAAATAAATAAAAACCATTGAATGAGAAGCTGTCCAAATTTTTGACTGGTAGTGTATATAAACATAAAATGAAACAAACACAAACTGTGCTTTGAAAAGTTCATCAAATGCCATGAGAGAACAGTTTGCCTGGCATGGGATGAGATGTTTCTCCATGACGATGCAGAAGCTGTCAGTCGGAAGAAGGTACGGGCGGTAACTTGGTCGGTTGTGTAGATGTGTCTCCAGATTTACTCTTTGTTGTGTTAACACTGATGAATCAAAACTGTCAATTAACTCCAACACTGAATACCATTTAACCCTTAGATGCATAAGTGGGGTCAAAAATGACCCCAAGGGTTGTTATTCTTCAAAATCTTTGAAATTAAAAGTGTGCATATTTTCTTATTCCAGGTATTCCTCATAAAACATGTTTGTGACATGAGGCCATTGCATTTTTAAAAAAAAATTTCATACATTTTAAGAAATTGCAGCTTTTGTATCACTACCCCACTTTTCCATGAGCGGGGTCAAAAATGACCCCAAACATTTCCTATGGAATCTCAGGGCTTAACTCTAGGAACCTTTGATACTTATCAACTGTGATTGTCAGTATACATTTACTGTTGCACTTACACATCTGATGCTGCAGTCTCACCACCCAGGAGGTCATTTTTACACAGCAACATGTAAGTATTATCTTCATTTATGGACTTAATTTCCACATTTAGGACTTTTCTGTGATAGAGTATTAGTATTATTTTCATTACATTATCCTGCTTTGTTGTTAGCTAGTTAGCTTACTACCAACTACAAAGTTAGCTTACTACAAAGCAATTTTAGCTCTGTAATGGATTACACAGCAACATACATGTAAGTATTATCTTCATTTATGAACTTAATTTCCACATTCATGACTTCTCTGTGATAGAGTATTAGTATTATTGTCATCAAATCCTCCTACTTTATTGTTAGCTAGTTAGCTTACTACCAACTACAAAGTTAGCTTACTACAAAGCAATTTTAGTACTGTAATGTATTACTGTATTTGTTGTGTAGAGACTCTTACTATATTTATAACATCATTGTGTTATTAACTGGTGTTATGGTCCCCGGACCTACTGTTTGTTCATTCTCTGTTCGTCCTCCACAGTCAAACAGACAAACGGACACACAATGTATTTTGACATTTTTTGATTTTTGATTGATTGTTTTGTAATGAAATGTGAATAAAAAGTAATAAATGAACATGTCAAAAATGAAATCACTCTTTTGTTGATCAAAATATAATAAAGATCATCAACTTTAACCAAAATTAAAGACATTTCTTAAGTTTATTGCAAAAACGCATTGATTCTAATTGGGGTCATTTTTGACCCCACTCATGGAAGAGTGTAGGTATTGGTAAATAATCAGAAAAAAATGAAACTACACTCTGGGGGTTCAAATCAACTCTGGAATGTTTAACCCTGAAATTTCATTACTCCCATATTTGCTGTAAACCAGTTAAACTTTGTGAATAATTACAAAACCTGTATTTATGTGACATTAGAAGCCAGGAGAAACTGAGTCCATACATTGATTTTGTGAGGTATAATAACTTTCACACCCAAGTCCTTCTCGGTTTGCCTAAAACTTATTTTTCACCTCTTGGCAGTCTGCTTGCATTGATGCATTTCTCCTAAATCCCCTTAAATTATGTTTTTATTCACATCCGCTTTACATACTATGGATATTTCACTTGAATTGATTGAGATATTAAAATTCAGAAGTATTTCTTCAATGTGGTGCCATGCTTTTGATTATTGACCTTTTTAAGCTATGGGGATTTGAACTCCTCACATCTATAACACTGATTTGTCAAAGTTCCTCTGGCCCATTGAATATGCTTATTTGTCTTACAGTGTAAGAGTTTCAAATTAATAATAAATATGATATATCTATCATGAGGCCTGTGGTCCAGAGAATCACGTTGCCTTTCTTTTTATGATTATAGGCTGTACATTCGAGATGTTTTTCGAAAGTTGCACACAGCTCTTTATCTCGTCTGTCACTCGTGACACTCATTGATTATCATGTGTCACATCCTACAATGACTCAGCCCATTATATCCTGACATACAGGACTCACCTCAGTGGAAAAACACAGCCGGACGGGGACGAGCGCAAAAAGGACGATGCTGCTTTCAGGTTACCTTCTTAAGCTCGTACATTTGAGAACAGGGAGCGGGGAAAGTGCAACAAAATAAAAACAATAATAAATTAAGAAAATAAAAATAGGCTATGAACACTTGTCCTTCTTTTAAAGTTGTGAGTGGTATTCTTCCACTAAATGAGCATGTGTATGGCCTCTACCAGATTCAGGATTTCACTACTTCAGTTTCGTCGAGTATTAGACTGTAAAGAAAAATGTGCTCATGTTGTTAAAATACACTTTCATTAGCATGATTTTGTTTGTTGCCTCGGGAGCATCGAGCCAAATTTATATATATATATATATATATATATATATTTTAAAGCTGGAGTTATTATTCTCAGCCGACTCGTGATTTAGATGTTTCCTACCGCAGACGGTACATGAAGGCATCATATTACAATGGCATTTTGTTTGGGTTTGCTCACGAGCGCTGAGAAGCGGCCGAGTGCAGAGCAGCAGGAGGAAGAAGAAGAGAGGAGACAATACAGACGGACGTGTGACTGAACCGTGTGCACAGACCCACAAACACCGAGACACAGTGGCCTTCCGAGAAATGTCTGTTTACCAGAGCTGTTTACATGCGAAGGGACATGTTCTGAGACCACACACACACATTTCACATCTTTAGTTAGGCAAACATCACCCTAACATTTACATTCCTATACAGGGCAAGACGTTTTATTAGTTTCACACCTGCCTGTAGGTCTATTTTATTATGAAATATATAGATAACCAAAGACTGAAGAGATGCAGGCTTTACTCTGTTTTTGAGTGTGTTTATAATTATTAGGTAAATTAACCGGAGATACATCTGCCCCTCAGAATGAAGATAAGGAGAAGGAGAAGATAAGAGTAGCCTATATTTAATAAATGAAAAAAGCTTTCTTTAAACGTTAACATATAAGAGCACAAAGTGAAGATTAGTGTCAAAATTAAAATTACAATAAAAGTGTACCCCTGTGAACTGCATTGTAAGTCTATCTATTTGATCATATATCACTTTTTACTAATAATAATTTAAACTAACTGTAAATACAAATCTATCTATCTATCTATCTATCTATCTATCTATCTATCTATCTATCTATCTATCTATCTATCTACTTTTTTTTAACTTTTATATTTATTTTAATTAGATGGACTAGAAAAACAGGAAGTCCTTGCACACGAATCCCTCTTTATTTGTTTTAATCCGTGCGCAAACTTAGTGCGTGATTTTTTGCTCCCGGTTCATCGCAGTGTGGTTTCTAGATTTCTGCTTTAAACTGGGCTTTAGGCTACAAATGTAACTCAGTCTCAACATCACATGCTCAAAACACATATTGTGTCAATGGAAGACGCAGGCTGCGTTCAATGTACCTCTCTGCACGGAAATCAGAAACGTCCTCTGTTTGAACTGTGGTAAACTGTGCCCCATATACTGACAAACATGTTCACCTCTGTAAACACGTTAATTATTCCGGCGTTTGGTGCCCCCGTTATGAATAAAAGGATTCCAGGGATCTTATGTAATAACACACAACACGCCAGCTCCTCCTTGCCTGGGAATCTCTCTGTTGTTGCTCCTGCCACAACTCGTGTGCACAAACGTCTTTGTAATCATCTACTACGTGCCTGCGTGCAGCGTGGTTCTGCACCCGGTACTGTTGTTCCCAGGACGCTATAAAAAGGCCGCCCCATCTCTGTCAGACACAACACTCACTCATCTGAGCCTTACTGACCTACACCTGCTGCGGAGAAACACCGACATCATCTGAAAATGGACCCTTGTGACTGCGCCAAGAGTAAGTGCTGTTTGTAAATCACCAGTCTGTTGTTATGTGTTTGTGTTGTTGGTCTGCAGCAGAGACTGATCCGGACTTTTTATTTTCTAGGTGGAACCTGCAACTGCGGAGGATCCTGCACCTGCACAAACTGTTCCTGCACCAAATGCAAGAAAAGTAAGTCATTTTGTAAAACACGACATGTAGAGAGAGGGATCATTTATCGATCATTTTCAAGAGGCTTTAGTCAGAGTGATTTAATGGATTCAAAATGATTTTTATGGCTTTCTCTGCTCCCTACCCTGAAATTTAAACTATGCTTATACCTGTAACCTTTTCGGTTCAGGTCACTATAGCGCCAAAAAGCACATTTTCACATGAAGGTGTGAATGGTCAGATGCACAGGTGACTTAGATTCGTCTAATTGGCTGCCCCATGAGGGCGTGTAGGCAGCTCAACGAAGTTAACCATTTCATGCGTAAATCCCCCACAGGCTGGGATTTGAGCCTCTTCATTTACATTTTGTTCTTAAACACAGATGCCTGTTCTATCGCTTAACCATCCACAGGCTAAGATTTTCAGAGCGAGATTTGAGCCTCTTCATTTAGGCTACACTTTCAGTCTTTAACACAGATGCCTGTTTTGTCACTAACGAGCTGTTTTCTTCTTGCAGGCTGCTGCCCATGCTGCCCATCTGGCTGCAGCAAGTGCGCCTCTGGCTGCGTGTGCAAAGGGAAGACATGTGACACCAGCTGCTGTCAGTGAGCCTGGCCATCAGCCCCTCTCTGCCACAGTGATGGTGTCTGTTTAATCAACTCTAAGTTAATTGCAGTTGCAATTGTCTACAAATAATAATGCTCAAGATTTTGTACTTGTCTTTGATGTTGAAATAAACGTGTTTCCTTAAAGTGGCTGTGTTGTCCTGGTTTGGTATACCTTCAATGTATTTTGCTGCTGCATGCAGGGTAAAGTCCTGAAACCAAGGTCACTCAAAGGGAAGGTGACTTGCAAAGCTGTTAATCTCTTCTAGACTACTTTGGTAATGGCTGTTTGCATAAAAGATTCAAGAGGTAGGCACTCAAATCTCTTTAAAAATATAATCATGATGGAAGCTCCAGTATTCTGATGCCTGAGAAGAAGCAAACTTTCTACTGAATTCACTAACTTGTCATTTAAAACTGGGAGATTAACATAATGGCCACCAAGTTTTGAAACCAAATACCTGCCCAAAATGTGAGACTCTACAACCAAAAATATATTTAGCCTTTCAATCACTTAAAGTTGACCTTCCAGGCATCAAGGGACTCATATTTATTTTTGATTAGACTAAAAAGGTTTAATTCCATTTTTGTAGGGAGGAGGGGATTAAGCCATGTTTAGGACCAGGTTATTTTGACCCTGGCCTTCCCAGAACAGATGATGCCAGCTTTTGTGCACATTTAAAGGAGTTTGGAGAAGTGTTTTTTTTAAGGACTTAATTTACCTCTGTTCAGTGTTTCACCCTTAGCCATTTAATTTCTGGGGATGTTAAGTTCACTCTGACGGGCAGATTCCAGGGGTTACCATGGCCCCTTGAACTCTGATTGGCCACCTCCAAAGTGATTAAAAATTCCCCATAAAAATAACTTGTCCTGCTTTTGTGGCACATAATTCAATTGTCAAACTTTGTCTGTGATTCTGTAGCAAAGTCATTAATTTAGGAAATGTCAATGATTTAGGGCTAAAGGTTGAAGCATGAATTTAATTTAGGAGCAGCTGAAAAAAAGGAACATTAATTATTTAGTCTTTGACTTATTTCAAAATGTATGAAGTTCTGAATTATACACACAAATTAGTTCATTGAATCTGTATGAACTAGCTATTTTTAAGTGTGGATGTGCACAACACGGCATGCACACAGATCAGCCACATTACATTATGACCACATGCTGTTTATGGTGTAAGCTCCCTTGTGGTCAGGTTAGGACCAAAACAGCCCTGACCTGATGAGACATGAACTCCACAAGACCTCTGAGGGTGTGCTGCTGTGATATATTGCACCAAGACGTTAGCAGCAGATCCTTTGAGTCCTGGACGTTGTAAGGTGTGGCCTCCATATGGATCAGACTTGGTTGTTCTGCACATCCCACAGAGGCCTTCCAGAGCACAGGTCCATTGTGGGCATGTTTGGCAGTGGACAGGGGTCAGGATGGGCACCCTGAATGACACACTAAACTGTGATGCACTGTGTGATCTGACACCTCTCTAAAAACCAGCATCACACTTTTCCTTTTTTTTTTTGTATAATTTTTTTAAACTCACATTTAACCTTATACACATGCCACCAAAACAAGAAGAAGAAAGAAATGTACTTTATTAATCCCCAGGGGGGAAATTCAATTTTTTCACTCATGTTGTTTTTTTCGTCATGCTACACGCACAGTTTTTTGGTGTATATATACATACAATCATGCACACACACATGCAGTGGACATGTACTTTGGGAGGGATGTCAGGGTGAGGATGCTGCCGTCAACCAGCACACCCCGAGCAGTTGGGGGTTCGGTGCCTTGCTCGGGGGTGCCTCAGCGGTGCCCAGGCGGGTGGGCCAGGGCCTCTCCAGCCACCAGTCCACTTGCCAAGCTTCGTCCATGCTGGAACTCGAACCGGCGACCCTTCGGTTCCCAAGCCAAGTCCCTATGGACTGGGCCACTGCCGCCCCCTCCCTTACTTAAACACTGGGGTAACGAACTGTGATATTATTTTAAATTGGAAAAATCATTAGCCTTTGAAAAGAACAAAATACTTCATTTTGAAAACATATGGGATGAAGTATTACACGCACTTAGTTCATTAGTTTTAGTGAGAGTAGTGCACACAAATAACCAATAAAACAATAAAACACAGGGGACAATTAAAGTAACAGTAACACAAAACAACAGACAAACAAAAATAAGATCCACAAACAGAGCAGAAAAGAAAAAAAAAACAAAGAAAAGAAAAAAGGAAAAAAAAAGAAAGGACTTATACAGACATTAACTCACTCCTCACACCGACAAGCTCAACCTCTATAATTTCATTATTTTTCTTCTTTAAATAAATGTTAGCTGTTAAAAAATAAAAAAATAGAAAATAAAAATAGATCGAACCAACAGAAGATCTTTGATCACAAGTCAAATGTTGCACTACTCTCACTAAAACTAATGAACTAAGTGCGTGTAATACTTTATCCCATATATTTTCAAAATGAAACATTTTGTTCTTTTCAAAGGCTGATGATTTTTCCAATTTCAAATAATATCGCACTACTCCAGTGTTTAAGTGTGGGAGGATATGTAGCTTTCCAGTGTTTTAAAATAACTTTCATACAATAGAGGAAAAAAGAATAACCCAGCTTTGTGGATAGCATCAAACTTTTCAGCAGTTTGAGCTACAGCAGCTTCTCTGTTGGATCTGACCATCTGATCGAGAAGCTACTGACCCAGTCCTCTATCCATCCCAGTCTGACCCTTCTCAAAGTCACTCACATCCTTGTTAAAGATAAACACAGTCTGTGGGCGGGACAAGCTGCTGCAGCTTCACTGTCGGTCTTTAAATAGTGTGACACACAGCGGAAGTAGATCAGCCAGAGAGGGCTCTTTGAACGAGTTGACCTCCCTGTGTTGTCGTGTCGCAGATCTTTTCCACGTGTTGTGCAGCTACAATGTCTTCAGCTGAAGTGTTGAGAGAGTTTGTCAAAGAGCGCCTCTCTGCTGCTGCTGAAGACATCTTTGTAGTTTTTCAGAGAGCTGTAGTCCAGTACGAGGAGGAGATCCACCGTCAGCGCAGACTGCTGGAGGTGGTCTGGAAACCTCACATAAACTTACACAGACTGGGTGAGTTCATCAAACCTTTATTTCCTACATGACAGCAGAAGTTAGAGGACATGTTTACTTTGCAGTTCTCTAAATGATGGGACTCTCCTCCAAATAGTGCAACTAAATCCTCCCACAACTAAGTTCTTGTGATATATTACAACATTAATATTTAAATATACACTAAAAGGACACGATTTAATACATTTTATTTTCTTTGTTTTCTCGAGATATCGAGTTAATTTCACTTGTTTTCTCAAGATCGCAACTTATTTTTTTAGTGTTCTTGAGATAATGAGAAAAAGAAGACTAACATGTATTTAATCATGTTCTTTTAGGGCGTCTGTGCTACACATGACAGGAGCACATTCATACGGTGGCCCTGAAGGACAAAACTAATTTACAAAAGATGAAACACTTTTACAAAGTTGAAGACAAATTTACATTTTGGAAAACATTTTTCTATTTTATTAAACAAAATTACATTAGCAAAACACTTACCAAGGCCAACACAAATTTACATTTAAGGAATTTTTTTTACAAAAGATGAAACACTTTTACAAAGTTGGAGAGAATTTTACAAACGATGGAGCACTTTGACCATTTCTGAAACAAATTAACATTTCATTTTTACGGAGATGGAGTGTACCAAATACCTGTTTGTGTTTGTTTGAGTAAAATTAACATTTTTGTTTAATTCTATGAACTTCTGAAAATAAAATAATATTGCAATTCAGAGGATTTATTTGTTTTCAGACCTCAAATAATGCAAATAAAACAAGTTCATATTTATTTTTTAACAACACAGTACTCATCTTTGAATTTAGGAAGAGTTCAGACATCAATATGTGTTGGAATAACTCTGATTTTATATCCCAGCTTTCATGCATCTTGGCGTGATCTCCTCCAGTCTTTCACGTTGCTGTTGGGTGACTTTATGTCTCTCCTGCAGCAAAGATTCAAACAGCCCAGCTTTGTTTGATGGCTTGTGGCTTGTGAGAATTGTCCTGCTGGAGAAAAACAATCTTTAACACATTTCTTTCTTTAACATCGCCCTCATATTCTTTAGGATAATATCCTGGATTCACTTTTTCATATTTTCTGTCCTGCAGAGCTCCCACAGCAATACGCCTGTAAGAAAGAGGAGGCTCTCACTGACCAGCAGCTCTGTAACCAGGAGAGGAGCTCCAGTCCAGACCAAGAGGATCTCGAGCCTCCACAGGTTAAAGAGGAACCGAAGGAACCCTCCACCAGTGAGGACTGGGAGCAGCTTGAACCAGAGCAGGACACTGAAAACTGGAAGTCAGCCCTAACTTGTGAGGAAAGGGAGAACACTGAGCCTGAAGTTAAAAATGAACACGAGCTCCTTCCTCACAACTCTCATGTTGCTGATAACAGAGAGCAACAGATAGGTACGCACAGAGACTCAGGATCTACTAGAACATCTAAACGAAAGAAAACTGTCCACAAAATCAGTCAGAACACAAAAGAGTCAGAGATTCACTTTGATCCTCTTCAAGGTGAAAACTCTTTCAAATGTGACACATGTGGAGAAGCTTTTACATGTAAGTCAGAGCTAAAGACACATCTGCGTGTCCACGCAGGTAAGAAGACACATACCTGCAACAGTTGTGATAAAACCTTTAGTTACAAGTCTTTACTGAAGGCACATTCAAAAACACACAAAGAAGAGAGCATACACTCCTGCAAAACATGTGGAAAAGACTACAAATCACGCAAGTCTTTGGCTTATCATGTGAAAACCCACTCAGAGGAGAGGCCGCACTCCTGTAGCTTCTGTGGGAAAGGATTTCCACGAGATTCAGAGTTAAAAAGACACCTCCAAATTCACACAAATAAAAAGTTGTTTACCTGCACCGTATGCAGCAGATCTTTCAGAAGTGAAGACATCTTGGCTGACCACATGAGGATACACACAGGAGAGAAGCCTTTCTCTTGTAGCAGCTGTGGAAAAAGATTCTGTCAGAAATCAAGGCTAAATCGTCACAGTAAAACTCACACAGAAGAAAAGCCGTTCACTTGCCAAACCTGCGGCAAATCCTTCAGATTTCAAGGTATCTTGAAATGCCACATTAAAATACACACAGGGGAGAAGCCTCACTTCTGCAGCTTCTGTGGGAAAACATTTGCACGAGGTTCAGAGTTAAATATACACCTCCGAATTCACACTGGTGAAAAGCCTTTTCCTTGTAAAATCTGCGGCAAAGCTTTCAAATCTAGCAGTGAACTGAGTCAACACATGAGAACAGCCGGCACGGGCAAGACGCCACACTCCTGCAGGACCATGGTGAACAGATCCCTGGACAAGAGCGGCTCAAGTGAAACCCAGAGTCAAACAAATAGAAAGCCGTACTCCTGTGGCAGCTGTGGAAAATCCTTCTCTTCAAAGACTTCTTTGATTCACCACATTCAGAGCCATGCAGGTTAAAAGTCTCGTTGTAATAATCCATGCAGCAGGTTTCCAAGGGTTAATGGACAGTTCACATGAGAAGAGTCCACTCAGGTGAGAGGTAGCCGTGTAGATATGTTGGAGCTGCATCTCTGTGATTAAACAAGTCTTATACTGAGAGAGGCTCACAGTGTTTTTGGTGTCCTGATGGGATTTAATATAAATGTTATCAAGATGTTTTTGTTTTTGCTTTCATCAAACATCTAATAATAGAAATGCTCTGCAACAAGCTCAACCTGAGGATCCTTGAGAGCTTGTTGAAGCTGTGAAACATTCATTTATAATGTTAGGTGATCTATGTTGTCATCCTGACTGTCTTTTTTTCTGTTGCATTATTTTTAATTTTCAAAAGTTTTATATTTTTTTAGTTGAATCTTGATTTACCTTTTGTCTTTTGATGACGATCTGGCTGATTGAAGACATTGGACCTCCTTGTTCTTCAAACGTATCAGCCTGAACAGAAACAATAAATCTTCTGATGAGCAGTACGAGCTGGTTTGATCTCATTTGTGTTTTCTTACAAGAAGTCTTTGTGATATGAAGAGTGTCAGATCAGTGCTGTAGGAGAGAGTCTGTTCATCATTAAAAGTGATGGTCACAGTGAGGAGAGGTTCTTTACAGAGAGTCAAAGTACAATGTGAGTAAACTCACTTTAATCCAGTTAACATGGAGACAAGCTATGAGCTAATAAAGTGAGCTTGTAGTGTAGTGGTGAAGTAGTTAAGATATAAACTGATCAGACACAACATGAGCACCTGCTGTTTATTGTGCAGATAGTGTACATACAGTAAGACTCAAATGATTCATACTCCTGGCAAATTTTGACTTAAAGTTACTTTTATACAACCAGTAATTTTTTTCTTGATTGGAAATGACGCAGGTGTCTCCCAGAAGGTAATAAGACGATGTACAAGAGGCATCATTGTGGAAAAAATATTTCTCAGCCTTTATTTGCATTTGAACAATAAGTGGCATGTCCAAAATGATTCATACCCTTTTCAATAATCAATAGAAAAGCCTTTATTGGCTATTTACAGCAATCAAACGCTTCCTGTAACTGCTGACCAGCATTTTGCATGTCTCCACTGGTATTTTTTCCCATTCATCTTTAGCGATGAGCTCCAACTCTTTCAGGTTGGAGGGCCTCCTTGCCATCACCCTGATCTTTAGCTCCCTCGAAAGATTCTCAATTGGATTCAAGTCAGGACTCTGGATGGGCCACTGCAAAAGATCCATGTGTTTGTCCGCTAACCATTTCTTCACCACTTTTGTTTTCTGTGTGTTTTGGGTCGTTGTCGTGCTGAAATGTCCTCTGGTGCCAAAGGCCAAGTTTCTCTGCAGACTGCTTGATGTTGTTGTTGAGAGTCTTGATGTATAGTGCTTTTATCATGGTGCTGTTTACTGTGATTAGGTTCCCTGGTCCATTGACTGATAAACACCCCCAAAGCATTAGGTTCCCACCACCATGTTTAACATGGGATGGTGTTCTTAAGTTTGAGGGCTTCTCCTTTTTTATGCCATATGAAGGATACATCATTGTGGCCAAACAATTACATTTTTGTTTCATCTGACCAAACAGAAGACCAGAAGTCTTTTCTTTGTCCAGATGAGCACTGAGCATGGAGTAAAACATTTTGATCTCCATGTGTCATTTTCCTTCCACTTCACAATTCTGCACTACTTTGTGTTGGTCTATCACATAAAACCCCAATAAAATAAATTAAGGTCGTACTTGTAACATGACAAAATGTGGAAAATTTCAAGGGGTAGGAATACTTTTGCAAGGCACTGTAAAGGCACACTTTCTCACATTCATCGTTGTAATATGACCAACAGAGTGAATGTGTGAGGAGATTTGACTCTGCACCTCTTCAGGATGAAGTTGAATATTTTTCCAGGATTTATTTTTGTCAGTATTACACTTTGCAGTCGGTCCCTGTGCACTCAAGTCATGACTGACTGTGAAGAGATAACAAGCCTAAGGACTTGGTGAGATTAGAATTCATTACAGGACAGACATTTTTAATCAGCTGGCTGCCTGTAGATAATAATAATAATAATAATAATAATAATAATAATAATAATAATAATAATAATAATAATAATAACAACAATAATAATAATAATCATAATAATAATAATAATAATAACAAGAATAACAATAACAAGAGTAACAATAATAATAACAATAATACTATTATTGCTGATAGATTAGCAAAATAGTCTCTGAGTTTAATGTTTTGATGGGAAAATGTGACAGGTTTAGTATTTGTAAAGAAAACTAGAGCTACAGTAGTAAAAAAGAATGGAAAGAAGACAAAAGAGGAAGACATTACTTCTCTGTGCAGCCATCAATTTAAAAGAAAAGGATGGGGTTAAAAACTGGGTGAAGGGATGAAGTGCTTCTAACCAGGCTCAAACTGGGGCACTGTGGTTTAGACAACTATCTTAGAGTGATAGGGAAACACTCAGATGGTCTATGTCAGTGTGGGGCGTTTAAAACTATTGAGCATGTTATTTTCTCCTGTTGCAGATGTGTGCACAGGTGCGATTAAAACAACCCCCATCAACGCATTACTTATAGAATCAGAAAAGACGCCACTGGAAATAAGGAGAGAAACACTCACTGGTCTACTTGGTCAAGCGAAAGGGAAGTTGGGATGAAAATCCTGCAACACAGACCATACAGAGCTGCTGGGAATACTCCAGGTTCCAGAGGAGAGGGTTTGGATGATCTATGAATGAATGTGCCTAAGTGTTTGGAATAGATAATGTTGAGTTTGCCCATCCCACTCCTGTCAGTAACATCCCCCCGGGGCTTTACCCTGAGGTTAAAGTGGACATGAGTGTCCTGGAAATGAATAGAGAATGGAGAATGAATGAGGTGGGAGTAAAAACAAGTGTGTAGCTGAGGGGTAATTATTATAGGTACCTTAAAATATATACAGATGGGTCTAAGAATGCAAGTGGGTGTGTGGGAATTGGTGTATGTATACCAGAACTTGAAATTGATTTGTCTAAAAGGCTCTCTGATCAGTTATCAGTGTACACAGCAGAAATGGTGGCAGTAATCATCAGTCTTCCGTGGGTGGAGGAGGTCAGGCCAGACAGGGTGGTGGTGTGCACAGACTCAGTAGAAGTTTTGGAAAGCATTCACACATCAAACACTGGAAGTGAAGATTTACTCATTGATATACAACACAGTTTGCTTAGACTTCACAGGGGTGGTGTGGATGTACAGTTCTGTTGGGTGCCAGCACATGAGGGGTGAATGGAAATGAGGATGCAGACAAATTAGCAAAAGGGGCACTGGGGAAGAACATAACAGTCCGAACAACTCTTGGGACAGGAGAAGGGAAAGCTATGATTAAGAAGAAAGGAATGGAAATATGGCAGAAAAGGTGGGAAGAAGACCTGAAAGGAAGGAGCTTTTACAAAAGACAAAACTCAGTAATAACAAAGAACTATAAAGAAAGGAAAAGAAGGGAGGAAATGATCATAATGAGACTCAGAGTGGGTCACACAGGGCTAAATGACACTTCGTATACAATAGGTAAAACGATGAATGATTGGTGTGAGAGGTGTGGAGTGAGTGAGAATGTTGAGCATGTGATTTTGAACTGTAGCAGGTACGCAGCTGAGCGAGAGCAGTTCCAGGAGAGGGTGAAAGCAGCAGGACACGAGTGGAGTCTCACAGAACTGCTGGGAACAGAGGGAGAGACAGAAGGTATCAGAGCAGCCAGGAGGGCGCTCTATATCTTCCTATCAGACACAAGACTGATAGGAACGATTTCATGAGGACTTGACATGATGATACAACCTCTTGTACAGTAGGTGGCGGTATGCACCTAAAAGCTGTTTGCGATCCGCCATTAACAACAAAGAAGAAGAAGAAGAAGCAGAAGCAGGAAGTAGATCAGCCAGAGAGCCAGAGGGGGCTTGAGTTGACCCACTGTCGGTTCCCTGTGTTGTCGTGTCGCAGATCTTTTCCACGTGTTGTGCAGCTACAATGTCTTCAGCTGAAGTGTTGAGAGAGTTTGTCAAAGAGCGCCTCTCTGCTGCTGCTGAAGACATCTTTGTAGTTTTTCAGAGAGCTGTAGTCCAGTACGAGGAGGAGATCCACCGTCAGCGCAGACTGCTGGAGGTGGTCTGGAAACCTCACATAAACTTACACAGACTGGGTGAGTTCATTAAACCTTTATTTCCTACATGACAGCAGAAGTTAGAGGACATGTTTACTTTGCAGTTCTCTAAATGATGGGACTCTCCTTCAAATAGTGCAACTAAATCCTCCCACAACTAAGTTCTTGTGATATATTACAACATTAATATTTAAATATACACGTTTTATTTCAAAATTACGGAAGCCCTAAAAGGACATGATTTAATACATTTTATTTTCTGTTTTCTCGAGATATCGAGTTAATTTCACTTTTTTTTCTCAGGATCGCAACTTTTTTTTTTGTGTTCTTGAGATAATGAGAAAAAGAAGACTAACATGTATTTAATCATGTTCTTTTAGGGCTTCTGTGCTACACATGACAGGAGCACATTCATACATTGACCCTGAAGGGCAAAACAAATTTACAAAAGATGAGACACTTTTACAAAGTTGGAGAAAAATTTACATTTGGGAAAACATTTTTCTTTGCAAAACACTTACCAAGGCCAACACACATTTACATTTAAGGAAAAAAAAATTACAAGAGATGAAATAGTTTTACAAAGTTGGAGAGAATTTTACAAACGATGGAACACTTTTACCATTTCTGAAACAAATTAACATTTCATTTTTACGGAGAGGGAGTGTACCAAATACCTGTTTGTGTTTGTTTGAGTAAAATTAACATTTTTGTTTAATTCTATGAACTTCTGAAAAAGAAATAATATTGCAATTCAGAGCATTTATTTGTTTTCAGACCTCAAATAATGCAAATAAAACAAGTTCATATTCATTTTTTAACACCACAGTACTTATCTTTGAATTTAGGAAGAGTTCAGACATCGATATGTGTTGGAATAACTCTGATTTTATTTCCCAGCTTTCATGCTTCTTGGCGTGCTCTCCTCCAATCTTTCACGTTGCTGTTGGGTGACTTTATGTCTCTCCTGCAGCAAAGATTCAAACAGCCCAGCTTTGTTTGATGGCTTGTGACCATCCATCTTCCTCTTGGATCACATTAGAGAGGTTTTCAATGAGGTTCAGGTCTGGAGATTGGGCTGGCCATGACAGGGTCCTGATCTGGAGGTCCTTCATCCACACCTTGACTGACCTAACTGTGTGGCATGGAGAATTGTCCTGCTGGAGAAAAACAATCTTTAACACATTTCTTTCTTTAACATCGCCCTCATATTCTTTTGGATAATATCCTGTATTCACTTTTTCATGTTTTCTGTCCTGCAGAGCTCCCACAGCAATACGCCTGTAAGAAAGAGGAGGCTCTCACTGACCAGCAGCTCTGTAACCAGGAGAGGAGCACCAGTCCAGACCAAGAGGATCCCGAGCCTCCGCAGATTAAAGAGGAACCGAAGGAACTCTCCACCAGTGAGGACTGGGAGCAGCTTGAACCAGAGCAGGACACTGAAAACTTGAAGTCAGCCCTAACTTGTGAGGAAAGGGAGAACACAGAGGCTGAAGTTAAAAATGAACACGAGCTCCCTCCTCACTACTCTCATGTTGCTGATAACAGAGAGCAACAGATAGGTACAGACAGAGACTCAGGATCTACTAGAACATCTAAACGAAAGAAAAGGGTTCACAAAATCAGTCAGAACACAAAAGAGTCAGAGATTCAGGTCTTCTGCAAAACATGTGGAAAAGGCTACAAATCGCATGACTCACTGGCTCATCATGTGAAAACCCACTCAGAGGAGAGGCCGCACTCCTGTAGCTTCTGTGGGAAAAGATTTCATCACACTTCAGTCTTAGGGCAGCACATTAAAATACACACAGGGGAGAAGCCTCACTCCTGCAGCCTCTGTGGAAAAGCATTTGCACGAGGTTCAGAGTTAAATAGACACCTCCGAATTCACACAGGTGAAAAGCCGTTTACCTGTAACACATGCAGCAGATCTTTCAGTGTTAAAAAAGTCTTGACTGCCCACATGAGAACACACACAGGTGAGAGGCCATATACATGTAGCATATGTGGGAAGGGCCTGAAATCTAACGTCTCACTGAAGTTCCACATGAGGATACACACAGGAGAGAAGCCTTTCTCTTGTAGCACCTGTGGAAAAAGATTCTGTCAGAAATCAAGGCTAAAACTTCACAGTAAAACTCACACAGAAGAAAAGCCGTTCACTTGCCAAACCTGCGGCAAATCCTTCAAACTTCAAGGTACCTTGAAATGCCACATGAAAATACACACAGGGGAGAAGCCTCACTCCTGCAGCTTCTGTGGAAAAACATTTACACGAGGTTCAGGATTAAATGTACACCTCCGAATTCACGCAGGTGAAAAGCCGTTAACAAAATCTGTGGCAAAGCTTTCAAATCTAGCAGTGAACTGAGTCAAAACATGAGAGCAGCCGGCACAGGCAAGACGCCACACTCCTGCAGGACCATGGTGAACAGATCCCTGGAGAAGAGCGGCTCAAGTGACAGCCTAGAGTCAAACAAATAGAAAGCCGTACTCCTGTGGCAGCTGTGGAAAATCCTTCTCTTCAAAGACTTCTTTGATTCACCACATTCAGAGCCATGCAGGTTAAAAGTCTCGTTGTAATAATCCATGCAGCAGGTTTCCAAGGTTTAATGGACGGTTCACATGAGAAGAGTCCACTCAGGTGAGAGGCTTCACTTTTACAGGACCTGAGTTTGTTAGTCATGACGTCACATGCAGGCAGGTAGCCGTGTAGATATGTTGGAGCTGCATCTCTGTGATTAAACAAGTCTTATACTGAGAGAGGCTCACAGTGTTTTTGGTGTCCTGATGGGATTTAATATAAATGTTATCAAGATGTTTTTGTTTTTGCTTTCATCAAACATCTAATAATAGAAATGCTCTGCAACAAGCTCAACCTGAGGATCACTGAGAGCTTGTTGAAGCTTTGAAACATACAGTTGCAAGAAAAAGTACGTGACCCCTTTGGATTTACCTGGATTTCCTCTATAAATTGGTCATTAAATATGTTCTGATCTTCATCTAAGTCCCAACAATAGACAAACAGTCTGCATTAACTAATACCACAAAAAAGAATTGTATGTTTTCATGTTTTTATTGACCACACCATGTAAACATTAACAGTGCAGGGTAGAAAAAGAATGTGAACCCCACGGCTAAGGACTTCGGTAAGAGCTCATTTGAGTCTGAAGAAGGAATAAATGGGAATAATCCAGGAATTGACTAAATTGAAGGTTGGCTCTTAATAGGGAACTTAAAAATAGTTGTGGAAATATATTTTAGCATAATCCTGACTAAAACAACCAGATTTCATGCAAGTACAGTTGAATATCTATGCTATTCCTCAATCACATGCACATAGCACACTGCTTACTGCAGGGCTATTGAGACCATGCCCCCTACATGCACTGTGCCTTCCTCCATCACATGAAGCACACATGATCTCTAGAATCCTGCAGAGGCTTGAGAAGCTTGAGGGAAGATGCTTTTTGATTTGCATGTTGAATGGGACTTTTTGGAGGGAGAGGGGCTCTTTTCATTTAACATTTTGAATGGGACTTTGTTGGGATTGCATTGTTGTTGATTTTTGAATGGGTTGGGTCGGGGGGGATGAGTAATTTTTAGTTAACATTCATGTTTTTGTTCTTCAATGAAAGAATGGATTGTTACACTTGATAAAGTTCTACTTACAAGTACATCTGTTTTAATTGTATTATTTTGGATGGATGTCTGCTTATAACACAAATATTTATGCTTGGATATGATACCTTTCCATTAAATTACCCTCAATTCACATAAATACCCATAATTCCCATGGAAAGTTTCCAATTTGGAATATTTTCAAAATTCCCCAGCTTAACTTCCCATGTAAATTTACTGAAAATGTTCCTCCCCTTTGCAACCCTATTCTCAAGAAGCATTGCCTGATGTGAACCATGCCTCGCACAAAAGAGCTCTCAGAAGACCTATGATTAAGAATTGTTGACTTGCATAAAGCTGGAAAGGGTTACGTGAGTATTTCTAATAGCCTGGATGTTCATTGTCCACGGTGAGATAAATGATCTATCAACGGAGAGACTTCAGCACTGTTACTACTCCCCCTAGGAGTGACCGTCCTGTAAAGATGACTGCAAGAGCACAGCGCAAAATGCTCAATGAAGTGAAGAAGAATCCTAGAGTGTTAGATGAAGACCTACACAAATCTCTGGCACATGCTTACATCTCTGCTGACGAATCTATGATACATAAAACACTGAACCAGACTGGAGTTCATGGGAGGACACCATGGAGGAAGCCACTGCTGTCCAAAAACATTACTGCTGCACGTTTGAAATTTGCATAAGAGCATCTGGATGTTCCACAGCACTACTGGACAGGGCTGGACTGGGACCAAAAAAGGGCCATGGCGGCCCACCATGATTATTTATACGATTTGCGAAAGCACACGACATACCAGAGGATATATGTGCACATTGTGTTGTTTCAAAAATTAAAATAAAGCGCAGCAGCCTACATGGAAGAGAGTAACCATGTTTAAAAATGGATACGCTCTTTCACTACTCACAGAGACTTTCATCTTGGGAGAGATGGACACAGTGTCATCATTTCCATCTTGAAGTGAAAGTGGATGTCAAAGAAACACTGCTAGTGATGTCTTTTCAATGTTTAATGAAATATACTGTTAATACAACTACACAATTAAGACCACAGTAAGAACATATATCCCTTTAAAATAAAGAGCTCCTCATCAAAGTGGCACCTTAAAGTATGAAAAACAGAGAGAATGAGAGAGAGAGAGAGAGAGAGAGAGAGATGCAGAGACAGGCAGACAAAGGAAAGAAAGAGAGCAGGGATCAGTGAAGGGATAGTTTAAATAATGTTTAGGTGAACAGAGAGATAACAGCTTATTTTGTACTTACATATGCTGAGACAGAAGGCTGCATGGACCTTGGTGCTCTGAGGGAGACAGAAAGCAGAGGTGAGGTCAGATATGCTAGATTAATCTGATACTGTCTCTTCTGTAATGAAAATAAGAGCTATTTAATAAAGTCACAATGAAAGAAAATGAACACATGTAAACTCCACATCAGGGAAAGGCAAACCTTCATTCCAAAGCGAGAGAAAGAGAGGACAAGTGGGTCAAGAGTGAGGATGAGACTATTTCAAAACATTTACGTTGACAGTATTGGTGTCTTTAGAATAATGCAATAATAGATGGTTGCATTCATTACAGTCACTCTGTAAAAGTAGTAGGCTTTAGGACCATCCAGGTGGATGTCAGCAAAACACATAACAACAGTATAGAGTATAGTAAACTTACAAATGTGAAGCATGCCTGTGAAGTCCACACCAATGAAAGGCACATCCCTGGAACACCCCTGGGGGACAGGGGCCGCACCTGCTGCTGCAGTCCAACTTGAGGTGGCAATGGCAAACATGGCAGTAAGTTTGGCACATTTTGCTGCGTCCACTTGTTTTTAGCTTTTTTTCTCTTTTTCTGTTTTCACAGAAAAACATTTAAAAGTTAAGTGTCAAAAATCTGAGATAAGTCTGTTTAAATCTCTCTCGTAAAAAATGTCTTACAATGATCAATTAAGGTACATGAAAAAAAGTTTTTTTAACAAATCTTAAAGAATGAGATAATTACAGTGTGTTTTTGCTGTGATATACTTCAACAGGAGAACCAATTTCAGACATGGGAGACATACAGTACAAATAAGAGGTGGAAAAAAACCTTTGACCTACATATAAACTACAATACAATATAGTGAAGTTTGCAGATGGCACGGCTGTGGTTGGACTGATCTCCAACAACAACAACAAGTCTTTGTACAGGCAGGAGGTGAAAGATCTTGAGGATGGTGCAAATTTATCAATCTCTGCATCAGTGTGGGGAAGACTAAGGAGATGGTGATGGATTTTAGGAAGAGAGGCCGCACCCCTCATCACCCCCTCTACATCAGAGGCACAGCTGTGGAGATGGTGTCCACCTTCAAATACCTTGGCCTGCACATCTCCAATGACCTCATGTGGTCCACCAACACAACCAGCACCATAAAGAAGGCCCACCAATGCCTGTACTTTCTGAGGAGGCTGAAGCGGGCAGGCCTCAACCCTGCTGTCCTGAAATCATTTTACCAGTGTGTGGTGGAGAGCACACTGACAGCATCCATCACTCATTTTTGGTATGGGAACTGCTCTGTGGCTGACAGGAAGGCGCTGCAAAAAAATCTGCTCAAAAAACTACAAACAGCAGCCTCCCTTCCCTGGAGGACATACAGTGGACATATAAAGTCTACACACCCCTGTTGAAATGCCAGGTTTTGTGATGTAAAAAAATGAGACCAAGATAAATCATGTCAGAACTTTTTCCACCTTTAATGTGACCTATAACATGAACAATTCAACTGAATTTTTTTAAAAATATTTTAGGGGGAAGAATAAAAAAAAATTAAAAAAAATAATGTGGTTGCATAAGTGTACACACCCTTTAACTAATAATTGTTTGAAGCACCTTTTGATTTTATTACAGCACTCTGTTTTTTTTGTAGTAGTCTATTAGCATGGTACATCTTGATGTGGTAATATTTGCCAATTCTTCTTTACGAAAAAGCTCCAAGTTCATCAGATAGTGAGGTCATCTCCTGTGCACAGCCCTCTTCAGACCACCCCACAGATATTCCACTGGATTCAGGTCTGGACTCTGGCTGGGCTATTCTAAAACTTTAATCTTCTTCTGGTGAAGCCATGCTGTTGTTGATTTGGATGTATGCTTTGGTTCGTTGTCGTGTTGAAAGGTGAAATTCCTCTCCATCTTCATCTTTGTAATGGAGGCCTGGAGGTTTTGTGTTAAACTGACTGGTGTTTGTAACTGTTCATACTTCCCTCCACCTTGACTAAGGCCCTGGTTCCAGCTGAAGAGAAAACAGCCCCAAAGCATGATGCTGCACCCACCATGCTTCTCTGGTGGGTATGGTTCTTTATTGTGATGTGCAGTGTTGGTTTTATAACAAACATACCTTTTGGAATTATGGCCAAAAAGTTCAACCTTGGTTTCATCAGACCATAAAACATTTGATGCTTTTTGGAGACTTCATGTAGGTTTTTGAAACATTTTGCCGGGCTTGGATGTTTTTCTTCATAAGAAAAGGCTTCCTTCTTGCCACCCTACCCATATCAGAAACATATGAAGAATAGGAGAGATGTTGTCACATGTAGTACACAGCCAGTACGAGTCAGAAATCCCTGCAGCTCCTTTAATGTTGCTAAAGGCCTCTTGGAAGCCTCTCTGACCAGTCTTCTTCTCTTCTTTTCATCAGTTGTGGAGGGATGTCCAGTTCTTGGTAATGTCAATGACGCTGTTCATTGTTTGCTCTGTTCTGTCCTGTCATGTTTAACTTGTCTTTTATGTTTTTTACCCTTGTGTTTGTTTTTATCATTACTGTTATCGCTGACCCTTTACCCCTCAAAAGGCTGTGCCTTTTGCCAGGTCGTCACTTTAAATAAGAATTTGTTCTTAATGACCTACCTGGTTAAATAAAGGTTAAATAAAAATAAGTAAATCACTGTTGTTCCATATTTTCTCCACTTGGTGATGACGGTCTTCACTGTGGTCCATGGTATATCTAATGTCTTGGAACATGGTTGTACCCTTCTCCTGACTGATACCTTTCAACAATGAGATCCCTCTGCTGCTTTGGAAGCTCTCTGTGGACCATGGCTTTTACTTTAAGATGCAACTGAGGAAATGTGATGAAAATCCTCCTAGAACAGCTGATCTTTATTGGGATTAATCAAAGTCACTTTAAATTATGACAGGTGTATACTGAATACTATTTGTCATGAGATTGAATGTGATTGGTTAATTCTGAACCCAACCACATCATCAGTTATAAGAGGGTGTGTACACTTATGCAACCACATTATTATATCTTTTTAATTTTTATTCTTCCCCCTAAAAGATTAGATTTTTTTACAGTTGAATTGTTCATGTTATAGGTCACATTAAAGGTGGAAAAAGTTCTGACATGATTTATCCTGGTCTCATTTTTTTACATCACAAAACCTGGCATTTTAACAGGGGTGTGTAGACTTTTGATATCCACTATAGGTAATAAAATCTAGTATGGAGGGCAGCATTACACTCCCCAGTGTTCAGCCTGCCAGAATACCATTCGACGAAGAAGAAGAAGAAGAAGAAGCAGGAAGTAGATCTGCCATAGTGGGCTTTGTGAACGAATTGATGGAGTTGACCCACTGTCGGTTACCTGTGTTGTCGTGTCGCAGATCTTTTCCACGTGTTGTTCAGCTATGGTTGTTCAGCTACAATGTCTTCAGCTGAAGTGTTGAGAGAGTTTGTCAAAGAGCGCCTCTCTGCTGCTGCTGAAGACATCTTTGTAGTTTTTCAGAGAGCTGTAGTCCAGTACGAGGAGGAGATCCACCGTCAGCGCAGACTGCTGGAGGTGGTCTGGAAACCTCACATAAACTTACACAGACTGGGTGAGTTCATCAAACCTTTATTTCCTACATGACAGCAGAAGTTAGATGACATGTTTACTTTTCACTTCTCTAAATGATGGGACTCTCCTCCAAATAGTGCAACTAAATCCTCCCACAACTAAGCTCTTGGGATATATTACAACATTAATATTTAAATATACACTAAAAGGACATGATTTAATACATTTTATTTACTTTGTTTTCTCGAGATCACAACTTATTTTTCCTTTAATTTGAGATAAAAAGCTTTGTTTTCTCGAGATAATCAATCAATCAATCAATCAATCAATCAATCAAGCTTTATTTATATAGCACCTTTCATACAAATCAAATGCAACCCAAAGTGCTTTACAGCGATTGAAAACAAGAAAGAAGCAGAAATGCCAAACAATGGCAAGACATATTAGGGGAAGATAATAATAATGATAATAAGAATACAAATTAAAAATAAGAACAACATAGAATAAAATAGAGACTAATGCACACCAAAAAAGAAAAAAAAAAAATAAAATATGTGTGTATAATGTGAGATAATGAGAAAAATAAGTCCAGAAATCAGATCAAATATAATTTTAATTTATTTCTACATATTTTTTAGGGCCTCCTTACTGCACATAAAAGGAGCACATTCATACATATGGTGACCAAGTAAGTTCAGGTAATAGGAGAGGCCTGTATTGAGTTTCTTTAATTGATTTGTTCCTTTGCAAACATTGCTTACAACATTTTACCTCAGTAAAGAATTACAAGACATTTATCTTGCAGGTTGAAGATCAAAAACACCAAAACAAGCTTCATTCTCTGGGTAAAATGAGATAAATGATCCCATCATCAGAGAGGTCCAGCTGCAGACCTTCACTCTCAGCCGGCTTAACGGCTACTCCAAAGTGAAGCAGAAGCTATCTCCACCGTAGGACAGTAGTGACGTAAATCTAATCCTCCTTTGCTGCCTCAGCCGTCTGATCGGCTCCTCCAGCTCCTCCTCCTCTATCGTCGGACAGAAACCCTTGTTTTTGTAATTCCCATTTGAACAGGGTGACAGAACTATTTTTATGATAAGAGAATTCATAAAACATTAACACAAAGTGTACATGATGAAATATGCATGCCTAAGACAATTAGCTTTGGACTGTTGGAATCCCTTTAATCACCATCATATAAAAATAACTATGTTATGTATTTTGATCGAGCGCTCGGTGCTCGATTGTGTTTGTCTGTTGTAACCAGATGTAGGACAATGGGTGCATCTCAAAGCTCCAAACTGAAGTCTCCTCGCTCCTCGCTCCTCGGCCGAACTGGAAGTAGTTACTGACGCGCCATTTTAACTTGCGTCCCAAAGATCTAAACGCTGCTGGAGGAGAGAGGAGCGAGGAGCGAGGAGCGAAGAGACTGATCGGAGGAGGGATAATCGAGGAAACACGAGAGCAGACTTTGCGGAAGTTTTTGGGTCGTATGAGTTACAGTACACTATTGCTCCTGTTAGCCACAATGCATGCCGGTGAGCTCTTCCCCTTTAATGAGAAAATTCCCAGAGGACCAGGGGGTAAGCTAGGATATTTTCTCTGCGGACGGGGCCGCCTATTTCGTGTAATTTCGCCAAAGTTAAGAAAAAACGGTCCAGGCACTCATCATGGTGCAAAAAAGAATTGGAACTATTCAGTTTGCCGTCAGAAACCCCCTTTGTTTTGGCACTGTTTTCGGACGCACCTCGCAGACCGGTGTTCTTCTGCTGCATGAGCACGGATACACCAGGGTGTGAACGAGTATGGCAGTGCTGTTGGGTTTGAGGGACGGGCAGAGGCGGTTGATGTTTCATAGATGGAAATATGCAGACCAAGTGACATTATTGATGTGAGAATGAAATGATAGTGTGCTGTCCAGGATGACACCCAGACTCTTAACCTGGTGGGAGGGAGAAACTGAGGAGTTGTCAATGTTCATTGAGAAACTGTCAAGCTTTGAAATGGTGGATTTGGTTCCAATGAGAAGAGCCTCAGTTTTGTCACTGTTTAATTAGTAAAAGGAACCGAAGAGCAGCGGCAGCTAAACGCGCCAGCGTGCGCTCGACCGGAACCAGTCGTAGGTGTGTGCGCCTTGGCGTGCTCTCCTCCAGTCTTTCACGTTGCTGTTGGGTGACTTTATGTCTCTCCTGGAGCAAAGATTCAAACAGCCCAGCTTTGTTTGATGGCTTGTGACCATCCATCTTCCTCTTGGATCCCATTAGCGAGGTTTTCAATGAGGTTCAGGTCTGGAGATTGGGCTGGCCATGACTGGGTCCTGATCTGGAGGTCCTTCATCCACACCTTGACTGACCTAGCTGTGTGGCATGCAGAATTGTCCTGCTGGAGAAAAACTATCTTTAACACATTTCTTTCTTTAACATCGCCCTCATATTCTTTTAGATAATATCCTGGATTCACCTTTTCATGTTTTCTGTCCTGCAGAGCTCCCACAGCAATACGCCTGTAAGAAAGAGGAGGCTCTCACTGACCAGCAGCTCTGTAACCAGGAGAGGAGCGCCAGTCCAGACCAAGAGGATCCCGAGCCTCCACAGATTAAAGAGGAACAGAAGGAACCCTCCACCAGTGAGGACTGGGAGCAGCTTGAACTGGAGCAGGACACTGGAAACTTGAAGTTGACCCAAACTTGTGAGGAAAGGGAGAACACAGAGGCTGAAGTTAAAAATGAACACGAGCTCCTTCCTCACAACTCTCATGTTGCTGATAACAGAGAGCAACAGATAGGTACGCACAGAGACTCAGGATCTACTAGAACATCTAAACGAAAGGAAACCGTTCACAAAATCAGTCAGAACACAAAAGAGTCAGAGACTCACTTTGATCCTCTTCAAGGTGAGAACTCTTTCAAATGTGACACATGTGGAGAAGCTTTTACATGTAAGTCAGAGCTAAAGACACATCTGCTTGTCCACGCAGGTAAGAAGACACATACCTGTAACAGTTGTGATAAAACCTTTAATTGCAAGTTTTTACTGACGGCACATTCAAAAACACACAAAGAAGAGATCATACACTCCTGCAAAACATGTGGAAAAGACTACAAATCACGCAAGTCTTTGGCTTATCATGTGAAAACCCACTCAGAGGAGAGGCCGCACTCCTGTAGCTTCTGTGGGAAAGGATTTCGTCACAGGTCACACTTAGGGCAGCACAATAAAATACACACAGGGGAGAAGCCTCACTCCTGCAGCTTCTGTGGAAAAACATTTGCACGAGGTTCAGAGTTAAATAGACACCTCCGAATTCACACAGATAAAAAGTTGTTTACCTGCACCACATGCAGCAGATCTTTCAAAAGTGAAGACATCTTGGCTGACCACATGAGAACACACACAGATGAGACTCCATATACATGGTGAACAGATCCCTGGAGAAGAGCGGCTCAAGTGAAACCTAGAGTCAAACAAATAGAAAGCCGTACTCCTGTGGCAGCTGTGGAAAATCCTTCTCTTCAAAGACTTCTTTGATTCACCACATTCAGAGCCATGAAGGTTAAAAGTCTCGTTGTAATAAACCATGCAGCAGGTCTGAGTTTGTTAATCATGACGTCACATGCAGGCAGGTAGCCGTGTGTATGTGTAATGGATATAAAAGTGATCATTGAGCTTAAAATGTTTAAAACAATGTTAAACACAGTATAAATAGAATAAGAGTATGTGTTAAAAACAGTCTAAATTCATCCCTTAAAATATTTCAAATGTTAAATGTTAAAATGTTGATTTATTTCGCTAAGGTTAAATTGTAAGTTTATATGGGTAATCTGTTGGTTTTGTTGCACTTGGTTATTTTTAGACACTTCCTGGTTTAGCCAGTAGGGAGAGCATGTTGCTTGCGGCTGATCTTTATATTGTGGAATGAAAGCCAGCAACAGCGTGTGTCTTTCTTTCACATTTCTCCCCTTACAGGTATGAAAAGTGGACAAAAACATATTAGAAAAACAATATATGTGTTATCGTAATTAATATAAATATGTCTGTGATAAGATAGTTCTGTATAGAGTCAGTTGAGTAAGCTTATTTAGTGTTTGTATGGAAGCTACTGCAAATGCTAATGTTTTTACCAGCAGTTGCTAGCTTAAATCGTACGGTCGCAGCATGGTGTTAGCATAGACTGTATATAAAATGGACGTCATCTCACTCGGCTCGAAGTGAGGCTGCCACAAAAACTGCTCCCCCTGGTGGCTGGCTGCAGTATAGGTCTCCCCCATTCATTTGAATGGGGCTGCTGTCAAACTTTAAAAGATAAATACACGCCGTACTAATGTTTCTCACATCCGTATGCTGTGGTGATATGTAGTTGTTATTTGACTGTTTTGTGTTCAAGGCCTCTTTTTTCTGAAAGTTTATTTTTGTTAGTTTTTAGAGGTTAAAAAACGGGGTTTTACTTCCGGTTTTACTTTGATTGACAGCTGCCGTAGAGAGAAACTCCGTAGGACCTCGGGACGCTACGCTGTAGGGCGGAGCTTGTTACTGTGGAAACACACAAATTCCCTACTATGCAGACTCTGGCTGCAGAAAATCTACAAGATGTCTGCATTCTGGAACGGGATATTTTGGCTTCAAAACTGTACAATGGGAAAAGGCGGAGCGACGCTGTCCATTATATATACAGTCTATGAGTGTTAGATACATACAGCGCCTGCTGGCGGTCTATTGTTATGATGTACTTTTGAAAGTCAGTTACATGATGCAGGGCACTGTTAAAGAGATGTATGTTTTAATGCATGTTTATTCTGCATCGAATTCGTTATATTGTGGAATGAAAGCCGGCAACAGTGTGTGTCTTTCTTCCACATTTGTCCCCTTACAGCACGCTGTGCAGGGGGGTAACATATGTAGATATGTTGGAGATGATTTTGAGCTTCATTATTATGAGATAGTCTCATAATTATGAGATACTAAGTCATAATAATGAGATAATATATCATAATTATTACTTAGTATGTCATAGATGCTAAGTCATTATTATGAGATAGGTCTAAATGGGCCTCCATGTGTGTTGCGCCGCAGCTACAATTTGAAGGGGCTGAGACAAAGCTTTGCAGGCCTTAATGGATACCATCATTGAAGACTAGTTTAGACCTGGATTCACAAATCGTGAAATTTTAGTTGTTTTGGAGGAATCTCACACTATAAAAGTCAGCCTCTGGACCCTGGAGAGAAAGCTACAGAAGAGCCAATTGTGGAGGAAACTAAATAAGACAGATGAAGCTCAAGCGGCAGCCTTCATAGACCATCAGTTGCAAACGTCTGGCAAGCAACACGGCTACAGGTGGATGCACCAAAAATGTTGGATGGCCGGGATAATTACAGACAGAGAAACTGTGCATCAATTGATACTACTGATGGATGGGAGTGGGGTAGCTTTGTGCGAGCAACCGTTTGAGATGGCGTGTGTATGTCAGTCGAATATGCATCAGTGGTTGCATTGATAGTTTCTCAAGAAAAATGACATAGCTAGAAGCATACAAAAGTAACAATAACCCTCATCATCGCTGGTTATGTTATTGATTCTGTAACTGAAAACAATGGATGCCCTCAAAAAGGTTATTTCACGATTTGTGAGTCCACGTCTAAAGTAGTCTTCAATGATGATATCCATGAAGGTCTGCAAAGCTTTGTCTCAGCCCTTTCAAACTGTAAGTGCAGTGCAACCATAGACTGTATAAATAATGGACGTAGTATCTGTGACGTCACCCATCTGTTCCTGAGCGCTGTTTTGAAGCCAGGCGACGGCAGCCATATTGGAAATGCGGAACTCAACCAGGCATAGTGTGACGTAAAGAGGCGGAGTTTTAGCCTCCTAGCCAACAGCTATGTGTTCCCATCTGGGAGTCAAGTCAGTCATGTCCTTATTTGGGCAAAAACTCATAATCTTAATATCTTCTGAACCGTCTTGTTAGAAAAAAATTCACCCCTGTACAGTGTGTGCCAATAGAGAAAATAGCTACGTGGAGCCAAGCCGTTTTTTGAACCAGGCTTTAAACATGTTTATTAATGCTGTAAAGATTGTCTTCTTTGAATTGGTGTGTATGTGGTTTCTGGTGTTTCTGCAGTCAGCCTCAAGTGGACGCTCGATGAACTGCAGTTTATAGCACTTCAGCATTGGACTCATATTTTGAGACCGGAGGTTGCCGCTTGGGCGCAACACACATGGAACTTGACATGACATAGTATCTCATTATTATGACTAAGCATCAACATTAACATATACTTTTCACTCAATCACATGTCACAGAACCAACCAATCAGAGGCTAGGATGAGCTTCTAGGAACAAGCTTCAGGAACACATAATGAGAAGCACATAAGGTTTTTTTGTTTGTTTGTTTTTCAACTTTATTATGAATGTACAGAACAAACAATGGGTACATTCAGAAGGAGCATCATACATAAACAATCATTAAAGATACAGAAACATTATAGCTTCAGTTGGTAATTTAAGGTAAATGATAAAATTATACATACGTAGAAAATAAATAAGATAAATTAAGTTAGGAAGAGGGAATAATTATTACAATTCAGTGAGGAATCCTTTTAGTGAATCATATATATTTTAAGTGCTCTTGGTCCTTTCATTATTTTCAAAGATTTCGGATATATATGGAATTCATTTAGAAAAACAACAAATTTGGGAGGAGATTTAATATTCCTGTTTTTATGAATAAACAATTTTGAGAGACACAGAATTATGTTAAAGCAGATTTCATCACTTTGATTTTTTTAAATCAAACCAAAAGTTATGTCATTTATTAAAAGGGATTTGGAATGGATTGAATTTTTACTTTTAACCATTCATGGATATCAGTCCAGAAGGTTTTCACAGTTTAGAAGCACAGAAGTACATTCAACATGTTTTAGTCACAACCACAAGATGCTTTTGAATTATTCTAATATTATAAATACACAAATAATAACTTTAGTAAACCTGTATGTAAATAAATAATACAAATATATTTTAACCTTAACTCAAATACATGAATCGACTTTCCTGTTAAAGCTTACAATAGTGTAAAGTGTGTATATTTGTTATATGTTATTTTTATTTTATATTATTCTTATGTTTTACGTATAATTATTATTTTTTAACTTTGTAGGTACCTTGTCGTACTCCTCTGTCGCTTGCTGTAAACTGCTGGAACAAAACAATCCTCCAATGGGGATCAATACAATTTATCTTATACACAGCTTCGACTGTGCGGAACGTTCGGACCATGCGGAACATTTTAGAGACACTTGGTTTCCGGTCGGACCAGTATACAGTGACGGACACAGGAAGGGCTTCCTCTTGCGTCTTCGCAATGTTTTAGTCGTCACAGTGTTTCGGCAGAAGCTTTACATCGTATCTAACTCATTAATAAGAGACTTTATTTGAACCCTGAGTGGATAAACATGCCGAAGGTCGTGTCCAGAAGCGTCGTGTGCTCGGACACCAGAGACAGAGAGGAGTACGATGACGGAGAGAAGCCTCTTCATGTCTACTACTGCCTGTGCGGGCAGATGGTCCTGGTCCTGGACTGCCAGCTGGAGAAGCTGCCCATGAGGCCCCGGGACAGAGCCAGGGTGATCGATGCTGCTAAACATGCTCACAAGTTCTGCAACGTGGAGGTGGATGAAAACACGTACCTGAAGAGAGCCGAGGGCATCGAGAGGCAGTACCGCAAGAAGTGCGGGAAGTGCGGCCTGCTGCTCTTCTACCAGCACCAGGAGAAGAACAACCCGGCCACCTTCATCGTGGACGGAGCCGTGGTCAAGTTCGGACAGGGCTTCGGAAACACCAGCGTCTACAGCCAGAAACAACCGGAGGCTCCTAAGAAAGTCCGCGTGATGATGACCAAGAGGACCAAAGACATGGGCAAGTTCAGCTCGGTCACAGTGTCCACCATCGACGAGGAGGAGGAGGAGATCGAGGCCAGAGAGGTCGCGGACTCTTACGCACAGAACGCCAAAGTGATCGAGAAGCAGCTGGAGAGGAAGGGCATGAGCAAGAGGAGGCTGCAGGAGCTGGCCGAGCTGGAGGCCAAGAAGGCGAAGATGAAGGGCACCCTGATCGATAATCAGTTCAAGTAGATGAGGAGTGATTGTAAGGACACACTGGGACAAATCTAACAACACCAGGTCTTCATCACCCAGTCTGTTCACAGGACAGAGCTGACAGGGAGCTCACCTGAGACTCCACAGAGGACAGTACTGGACCTGGCAGTAAAGGACTAATGATTGTGATGGGGTTGAATTTAGTGTCTGGGATCTTTGGAGTTTGTAAGACTTCACATTGTTTATAATGTCTTTTTTTTTTACAAACATTAAGAGAACAAATAAACATGTTTGATATTCTCTGATACTTGCGCTTAAGTGCATTCCTTCTTTACCTCCAGCAAGTTCAGCAAAGGTCTTCAGGGTTTTTGAAATTGTGACCTGAAATCGATGAGTGTGAATATGAGTCAGGGTTTTATTTAGTTGATCTGTCTGATTGGTCGATTAAAGGGTTTAAAAGACACAAGAAAAGCAGTTGTAATGATCCCATTATTCGTTAGAAGTGAATACAAAGTTCCATGTTTCAGTCTTTAGGGGGCGGTGTTAAGCTTTTTCATTGTTTACAAATAAATATTCAATCAAATGTTGGATCTCATTACTAAACATGGGCAAAGTTTCAAACTGTTAGGTAAACATGTGATTGAGTCATTCTAGGATGAGAGCACAAGCGGCTCCGAACGGCTTGTTCAAAAAGTTACGTGAAAACTATGATAGGTGAATCCTTTAAAGAGCATAATGAATGTAACACTTATAGAACACCTCTGTTCTTTGTTAATAGAGATTATTTTTGTCATCAACCGCAGACTGTATAAATAATGATCGTAGTATCCGTGACGTCCCCCATCTGTCCCTGAGGGCTGTTTTGAAGCAAATCGACGGCAGCAGCCATATATGAAATGAGGAACTCAATCAGGCAGAGTGTGATGTAGTGTGAGCCTCCTAGCCAATAGCTATGTGTTCCCGACCAGGAGTCACATCAGTCATGTCCTTATTTGGGCAAAACTGGTAATCTTAATATCTTCTGAACCATATGTTAGAAAAAAATTCACCCCCTGTACAGTGTGTGCCATTAGAGAGATTAGCTTCATAGAGCCAAGCCGTTTTTTGAACCAGGCTGTAAACATGTTTATTATTGCTGCAATGATCTTCTTTTTCCCATTCATGTTTATGTGGTTTCCGGTGTTTCTGCAGCCAGCCTCAAGCGGATTCTCAATGTATTGCAGTTTATAGCACTTCTGCATTGGCTTCATCGTTTGAGACCGGAGGTTGCCGCTTGTCATCAACCCATTAAAGTTTCTAACCATAGACCTTTCTGGAGTCCCTGAGCTCCCTTGTCTCGTAGGTTCCTCTGGATCTCTGCTGCTGTGGACGTGCCAGACTCCAGCTGCTACAACTACTACTATCCGTCTCACCACTATCATCTCTCTCTCTCTTCATCTCCCTCTCTCCAACACGGTCTCAGCAGATGTGTGTCTAACATGAGTCTGGTCCTGCTGGAGGTTTCTACCTGTTAAAGGAAGTTTGTCCTTGCCACTGTAACTTGCTAAATGCTGCAAAGTGCTCTGCTCATGGTGGATTAAGATGAGATCAGACTGAGTCCTGTCTGTAAGATGGGACTGGATCTTATCCTGTCTTGATAGAACATAGAGTACGGTCTAGACCTGCTCTGTTTGGAAAGAGTGAGGATAACATTTGTTGGAATTTGGCGCTTTAGAAATAAAGATTGTTTGATTGAGGTGTTGAAGAAAAGGGTTAAAGGAGAGTTTTCAAAAACACCAATCTGTGACAAGTTAAAACATTTCTCGTCGTAAATCATGTGAAGCTTCTTCTGGGGTATCAGTGGGACGATATAAAGCCTGACCAAGAGCATCATACCTTCTCTTTAAACATCGTATTCTGCATTTTCTGCCTGACTTTGCAGATGAAAGGAGAAAGGCTCCTCTGTTAAAGCACAACTCAAGTTTTTTCACCGTCCAACCAGAGGACATCAACATTAACTGGGGACATTTTACCTGGAACACATCCCGTATATCATCACACTGTAAAACAGAAAATGACTCAATTTCAATTTCAGCTAACTCATGAAAAAGAAACGTTGTCCTCCTCTGGCAGCAAACGTTAACGTTCCTGAGTGTTACTGTGCTCAGAAGGATCTTTGACTTTTGTTCAAAGTACACTTAATCTGGGATTCTACACCTTAACTGTCTTCACACACAGACTAACAATTATGAAAGTATTCCTTTGTTATTTTGAAAAATCTCTACAGGTAGAAGTATGATAGTAAACTAATCTAAAAGTAATGACACTTCTTATTTATAGCAAAAAAAAATTAATGGAAATGGAATTAAACAAATGTTGAAGTATGTGCAGGAGAGGATGAAACCTGAGAGGGTCTCTTATGAGGAGCTCAGCCAGAAAAAGAAAGACAAAAACAGAAGAAACAACAATAAAATGAAACAGAATATGTTACAATAAACAATCATAGAAGTAATTAGAGAAAAACCTTAAAAAAATTACAAACATTGACTTCATGAGGGTAGAGTCTGCTACAAATGAAGACGTATTTATTGGAGGAGGGGCTTTAAGAGACCTTCGTCAAATGTGGTCAGGTCATTTTTATAGAAGTGTCCTACAGAAAGCAGGGTGACGATAAGACCAGATTCTGTTGGAGCAGCTGTGAGCGTGATCATTCAGGTTATTAAGATTCATTGAGAATAAAAGTGTCAAGAAGTTACTATTGTAAATGTATGTTTACAGATTTTTCATCTGGAGCTCGATTTGCAGCTTGATTTTCATTCATCTATATTTACTGTAACAGCCTGATGTTGGAGGGCTCTCTAAAAGCTCCAGAGAGTCAGCTAAAGTCTCTGTGGAGTAAACAGTCCATCAATCAGGGCTGAGTGTGACTCTGTGTCAGTGTTGTATAACACAGATAACAGTTTTACATACTGTATTATATCATGATGTATAGCCTCAGGGTTTTATCTCCACATGACCAGATCTGTCCTCACAAATCAACAGACTGTAGCCTGGAAGCAGCCATCTGGGCTGTGTGATCCACGCTGCAGTCATTCTTATGAGCAACAGCAACAAGTGCAGGACGTCAACGCTGCAACTCATGTCTGACCTCTGAGAGATAACACACTGGACAGTAGCTCTGCAAAGACGACTAACCTCAGACTTTTCAGGGCGTAAAATAAATTAACTTCAGAGAGAAGAGCAGAGAAGGTGTGTTTGACACAAAACAAAGAGCAGAGTTTATTTATTAGTAGTTAACATTTTTTAAAAAAGGGTTTATTTGAGGTTTGTAGAATTTGTTTTCTTTGATTACATACCTTGTGTTGAATGTTTTTTAGTGGTAAAAATGCACATTGATTTGCTAATTGTTGCATGCATGATAATCATCCTTGAGATATTAATGACTGACTGACGCACTGTGGAATTTAGGCTAACATAAAAAAAAAACATTAGCTCATGTATAAGTTTTCATCTCTCTTCTATAAACGTCAGAGAAAACAAACTGAAACCTGTTAGACAAGAGATAAAACACTTTAAATAATGTACATTGCTTTAGTAGGTGAAAATAGAGATATGAAACGTGTAAAATGCAGCTCAAAACATAAAGCAGCGGTGAACATTGGTCTCTGCTATAAGTTAATCACAGGCATGTTTCATGTTCAACAATGTAGAGCCGTGTTAACAGCAGTCTTTCATCAGAGGGGAGAGATTTCCCTGAGTAACATGTGGAATAAAGTTCAAACACCAAACAAACATATTCGATCTACCTGAGTCATTGTTTGTGAAAGGAAGCTCAGTGTTCGTCCAGGATAAAGTTGGTCTACTGATTTACTAACATTGCACTAAACTCCCTTGAACCCGGTGTGTTTTCTTTCTTCCTGTCATAAAACTTCTGTTAAACATGACCCAGTTAACCCTGTGTGTGCAGTGTTGCATCATATACTGTCCTTGAACATTTAAAGGGTAAACAGAGAAGGAATCTAGAGCAAGGATATGATGTAAACAAAAATAAATACACCCAAAGCACCTTGTTTTTTGTTTCAGAGGAAACATTTTTGATTAAGAATGCGGTTTTTAAGACTGTTATACAAAATACTCTTTAAAATGCATCAGATTCATTTGTAAATATAGATTGTGAAAGAAAGTGGATGCATGTCTTGACCTTATAATGGGCTGCTTCCTTTCCCTGCAGTCAGCTAAATGGAGATTATGGAGACATAGAGGATAGAGCGACATTGACTTGACTAAAAGTACGAGTCATGTACTTTTTGTTAAAGGTTCAACTGATCTTTTCTTATAAGGTGAGTGTTATTTCCTGAGCAGGAGGTGTATTATACAGGACTATAAGTGTACCAAAACACTCCCACTTCTCTTTCCCATTAACCCTCAAGATTCATTCATTTTATTAACCGTAATCAATAGTACTTTACGCTGAACCTAAAAACTGGCTGTTATGGGCTTGTTTCTGTTAACCATCATTATTTTTGAGCTTTGATTGTTGTTTCTTTTAGGTTATACTTCACAGTTATTTTTTATAGAGGAGGTGTTGCACTCATTTTCAGGCTTCATAATGTCCCTCTGATTTCTCTTTGGTAGCTTTACATGATTAACAGCTCAACCTATCTTCTTATCTCAGACAGGTGTCTTTGAAAACCTGAATTTCAGCCTCTCTCTGAAATACTTAATTCCAGCTCTTTGCAGACATCCCAGCACTCCAGAAGCCTCCTCCACTGTTGCTGTGCTATAAAGTCATCCTCTCAGTTAACCGTGTCTCTGAAGCCTATTTAAAGGATTAAATATGAAATATGTCGAATATTCTTTGGACCCCAAATCTGACCTGGAAAGTTTGTAAAGGGACAAATAATCAGAAAAGAACAGTGCAGGGTGTTTCTGTTTGGAGGGTGTTACCTTCGTTGTGCTCCTACAGAGGAGATTCAGCCGCAGAATTATAGGAATTCTGGTGAGGCTTTTTGCACAATCCATTCAGCCGTTTGGTCTCATCCTGGAATTATTTCAACCAGGTTCACCTCACAATTTAAAACTTTGCCACCGTGTGATATCAGCTGATCTTTTAACTTTATATTTGTTTTTAAAATATGAAAACCTCTTTGTCCTCCCGCTGTACTGACAGAGCTGCAGGGTCTTCAAAGACGAGTAAGTGTGATATCCAGCACATAAACCTACTGTTCTGCTTTTATACAAGACAGGTCGAACAGAATGGAATATGGTAATGAATGATGCCAGAAATTGCCATCTCAAAACATCTTTTTAAACTGGACTTCACTGCACTGTATCTTATCCTGCTAATTGTATTTATTATTTACACTGAATCAAGCCTTGTTGATTTTATATTGTGTTTTTTTTCAGCCTTGTATGGTGGCATTGAGTGCTTCAAAAGGTTCCTATAAATAAAATGTTTTATTATTATCATTTATTCTTAATTATTAACTATTGTCTAATTATTTTTTATAATCCCTCCTAATTTAAGTAAATAATTAGTCCCAAGAATTTACTATGTACAGAGAGAGAGAGAGAGAGAGAGAGAGAGAGAGAGAGAGAGAGAGAGAGAGAGAGAGAGAGAGAGAGAGAGAGAGAGAGAGAGAGAGAGAGGATCAAACATAAATGGCTGCATATAAAAAGTAAATGTTTAAGTGTTTGCTGTATGTTTTTGTTGATTGTTACTGTTCTGTTTTAAAACTCTGTTATGCACTTTGAATTGCTCTTGTATGAAGGGTGCTTCATAAATGAACTTGCCTTGCATATTTTTATTATTATTATTATTATTATTATTATTATTATTATTATTATTATTATTATTATTATTATTATTATTGTTATTATCATTATTATTATTATTATTAGCATTATTATTAGCATATTATTAGCATTATTAATATTATCATTATTTTCATTATATTTATAATAATAATAATAATAATAATTATTATTATTATTATTATTATTATTATTATTATTATTATTATTATTATTATTATTATAACTAGATATAACTCTGAAATGCTCATACGAAAGAGATGAACTGTAAAACTATAACCATCCAGTAGTCGGCGGTAGTATACCGGTTTTAGATGTTTACTGCCATAAAACACCACAGAAAAAGAAGACATCCGGCACCCGCCTGGTATCATCCAATCAGAGTGGACTCCGGAAGTGCCGGTGCAGATAACAGACCTTCATGCATGTTGTAGTGCTGCTGAGTAAAAATAAATAAAGGTTATAACTGTACGAACATCTGTACGAGGAATAAAGTCAGGACTACAGCCATCTGTCCTACACAGCAGGTATGAGACTTATCAGCCATTAGCAGCTTGTAACTCAATATAAGGAGTTTTTAATTGACACAACAGAGAGCATGTGATGAAAAGTTAGCCTTCGGCCGGTTAGCCGTTTACCGCCATTCATTTGACTTGCCTTAATGTGAATTCAGGTTATTTTACAGTAACAACATCAACATCTGACTAATCCCTGCCAATGCTTGAATCAGCCTTTCAGACTGTCTCTCGTTTTTGTCTTCATCAGGCGACTTCACAAACTAGTTAGCAGAGGCGTTAGCGTGATGCTAAAGCTAAAATAGTCTGACAACATCAGCAGAGCATGCGCGCGCTGCACCTGTCTGTCCCTCTATTGATGTCAGCTGGATGAAGGTGCTGAAGAGTCTCTTTTTCCTTTAACACACAGGTTAAAAGTCGAGTTTTAGGTGTTCATGTCAAATCCCAAATTGATCAGGTTTGTTTAAAATTTGTCCATAAAGGTTTCATATTTCTATTTCTTATAACTCTCACATCCCCAGTATTTAAGTGTCGCCTCTTTTTATTTTACACACATCAATGAAAGAGATTAAAAAAGCAGCTGTATCAAAAAAACAAAAATAAGTCTACGTATGTTAACTTTGTTACAGTTTCTACAGTCAGGACTGGTAGTGAGTCAACAACTCTCAAACATTAGCAGGTGTTTAGGTTGAACAGGTGACTGTGATAACTAAGCTGTTAATATGGACAGAGAGCTGAATTTAAATGTCTATTTTCCAAAAGCATCGTAATAATAATAATAATAATAATAATAATAATACATTTTATTTATAAAAGCACTTCAAAAGTTTCTAAAAGACACTTTACACAAAAAAAATGATACAACAGATAAGAAAAGGAAAGCAAAGCAAAAAGAAAAAAACAATCAATCATACATTGAAAACCTTTGTAAATAGGTGGGTTTTGAGTCCAGATTTGAAGTTGGTGAGTGAGGGAGAGAATCTGAGGTGTTGGGGGAGAGAGTTCCAGAGGGTGGGAGCAGCGGTGCTTGGGTTTGGAGAGAGGGGTGAGGAGGTTGGCATTAGTGGAGCGGAGGTTGCGGGAGGGATTGTATGGCTGCAGAAGGTCAGTGAGGTAGGAGGGAGCTAGGTTATGGAGGGCTTTGTAGGTGATGAGGAGGATCTTGTACTGTATTCAGGAGGTGATGGGAAGCCAATGGGGGTTCTGGAGGACTGGGGTGATGTGGTCTCTGGAGTGGGTGTGAGTGAGGAAGCGTGCAGCTGAGTTTTGAATGTATTGTAATTTGTTGAGGAGGGTGTTGGGTGAACCGTAGAGGATGCTATTGTAATAATCTAGTCTTGAGGTGATGAAGGCGTGGATGAGTGTTTCAGCAGCAGCGAAGGAAAGGGAGGGGCAGAGACAGGCGATGTTTTTGAGGTGGAAGAAAAGAGTTCTTGAAATATTGTTAATGTGATGTTCAAAGTTGAGTGACTGATCGAAAATGATACCAAAGTTACGGATGTGGGTGAATGCTTTGATCATTATCATAAACAAATCTTAGAGAAAGAGCAGGTAAAGTTCATCTGACGTTATAACAACAGAAAGAAAACTCATCAGCAGGTGTTTTGGTTGAACGAGTGACCGTGATAGCTGAGTGTAAGTGTAAGTATGTTTTCAAAAACTTTAAAGCACGATAAAGTCAGACCTTGTGAGGATATTTGACATGATAATAAACTACAAAACAATGAGACATTTCCAAGGACAGATTCATATCTTCTGACTGTTTTCAACAGATGCTGAAACTACAACAAACTAGGGATGTAAGGATACACTCAACCCACGATACGATTTGAATTCCAATTTTTGGTTCATGATCCAATTCACTCACAATTCTCTAACTATTTTCAAGTAAACTGGATTGAACTCAAAATTTAAATGACTATTATTTTATTTCAATTCTCAGATATGGACAGTTATAATATATGTTTTTCTCTAATATTTCTTTGTAAACAAAGTAATCCTTTATTGTTATTTTTTTAAACAATATTGTTATTGACTTTTCCATGTACATTGTGCATTACACAGACATAAATATTACATTATCATTTTGTACAGTACAAAAGTCATTTTTTGTTATTTTCTCCAAAACAAACAAAACACCCCTTCCCACCCACATTCATCTCTCTCTCAAAGTCTGTTAAGCACACAAGACAGAATCTCTTTTGCATTTAAAGGTACCTTGAATAAAGTAAAATATACATCCACATATATAAAATGTAAGTTACACCAGTTCTCAGTGTCCTTTTTCATTTTTAAGGTGTGTTTTAACTCAAATAAAACCACGGCACACTTTTTTTCAGGACCTTGCAAAAAAACTCAAAATGACCGCACAAAAATACCTTGTTGGAAAATTTCAGAACAATAGAGAAATGGAAAGTGAAAGATTCCCAAATGAAAGTATTAAATATTAAAACAAATAAGGAAAATCTCTTTAAAGTAGGGATGTAAATTTAAAGTATTTTCCTTGATCGATCTTTGGAAATGTTAACTATCAATTATCGATTAATCATTAAAAAACACGCGAACATTTTCCATGTCAAAAAGAATGCCAAATTCCCCCTAAATCAAATTTTCCTTCAAGACACAGTGTATATTACTGACAGTATTAAACAGCTGCGGTTAATATTGAGGTGCTCAAACTGTTAAAACGCTGAATATCAACGTGAGGTGAAGGCTTATAAATAATCTCTGTGGACACATGGTCATAGAGTGAAGACTCAGACTACAACATGTGGATTTACTGCAACAGGACAACTGAACAGGATCAGATTGTAGACTCACAGTGTCCAGTTTTCTTCCTACTCGTTCTTTTTCAGCAGCGGAGGAAAAAAGCGCTCATGGAGACCTGTCACTCAGCTGCAGCCCCCAGCTGAGCTTCTCTGCTGATCGCAACACCTTCAGTCAGCTGATTCTGAAACATGCTTTAAACTTAAAACACCTCCACTAGACGTAATGATGTTGAACAAGCGGAGTGAAATCCAGATAGCGCCTTCTACTGTTTAATAATAATATCGCAATATAAATTTTGTTCAATCGATTTTAATCCACCCTTATTTGTATCGATTTTTTACCGTCTTGCGATATATATCCTTACATCCATAATTGTGACATTGTTTTCTTAACTTGAATGAAAACATCAGCACTTTATTTATTCTCTAAATGAGCTGTCAGGTCAGCACAGCCGTCTCCATTTTACTTTCCTCTTTGTTTACATTAATCCATCTGTTTAAGGAGACTTAACAGATTGAACTGGCCACTAATATGGCTCTCATTGCTCTCCCTGTGCTGTGCTGCAGCTCCATCGTTGGATAGTTGCAAAATAAGTTTTCATTGAGTATCCTGTTATTTGCTCTTCTTCCACCCTGATCCTACATATTTGATCAGCACTTAAATCTGCTTCTCAAAGTCTTTACACTCTCAGGCCAAACAGTTCACTTTGAAACTGCTTATCTTTAGATATCTGGATCATCAACCAGTCCAACATGATGTTTGTGTTTTGTCACTTACAGCATTAGTTAGAGAAGCTGTTTGGAGATAATAAAACCTCTTATTTTACCGACACAAATTTAAACACTTGACAAATCAAGATACTTCTCACAGTTCTTGCAGTAACCCTTCAATCCAACATGAGAGTTCAGTCCGTTAAGGTCCTTCTTTAAGGAGATAAGAGCTGCTGTGGTATGAATATAATGGATGTTGCATCCTCCTATTGTAATAATATGTGGTCTGATCTTTCTACACGCAGACATCAAACCTAGCAGACGTAACACTCCTCATCCTTTCACTTGTTGCCTCCTGAAGTTCAGGGTACCATATATTACTATAAACTACCTTATATGACTGTGTATGGCCTCCAATTATGCAGAAAGTTGGCGTCTCACCTCTGTCTGACTATTACCAGACCACACTTTTACATGAAGTCTAGTCACAATGTTTTTACATCTACTCTCTCTCTCACTCTGTCCGCAGGTATGGATGCTGAGGGTTTCGGGGAGCTGCTGCAGCAGGCCGAGCAGCTAGCTGCAGAGACCGAAGCCGTGTCAGAGCTGCCGCATGTTGAGAGGAACCTCCAGGAGATCCAGCAGGCAGGGGAGAGGCTTCGATCACGAACCCTGACCCGCACCTCGCAGGATGCTGCAGACGTGAAGGCGTAAGGAACATGTGTACTTCAGTCATGCCATGCAGTCAGAAAATCCAATCTGCTACAGTATGTGTCCGTACAGTGCTGCCAAAACCTTTACAGATGGATATATATTTACATTTACTTCTCTTCTATGCTGTCTTTTAAAAAAAAAATTTTTGTATTTTTTAATGATTTATTAAGGTGTGGCCTGAAAATCCCAGTCTTTAAGTGTTTGCACTCAGTATAATGTAAACAACATTTATTTCAGATTGGTTTGTCTTTGATGAAATGTTGATGCAGGTACTTGGTAGACTGTCTGGAGCTGACCTGACATGATCTTTACACAGAGGGCTGCAGTTTTTAGTAAAGCCTCTTGAGCCCTCTAGTGTTCGTCAAGCAAAACTACATTTTATTATTAGTCTTCCTCAACCAGTTTGTCATTCTTCTCCTCTCTCTGTCTGGCTCTCAGATCGATCCTTCTTGGATCCAGAGGTTTGGACATCTTTCACATTTCCCAGAGGTTGGAAAGTCTCAGTGCTGCCACCACCTTTGAGCCCCTGGAGCCGGTCAAAGACACTGACATACAGGTATGAATGAAACATCGGGCTGTGGGTCCAGAAAGCTGCTTGAATTAGCCTTATGACACATACACTTCCAGTCAAAAGTTTGTAAACACCTTCTCCTTCAAGGGTTTGTATTTATTTTAATTATTGTAAACACTGTAGAATAATACTGAAGACATCAAAACTATGAAAGAACATATTGGGAATTATTTAATGAACAAAAAAGTCTTAAACAAAGCAGAATATGTTTTATATTTTAGATTCTGTAAAGTAGACCCCTTTTTCCTTCATGACAGCTTTGCACACTCTTGGTATTCTCTCAGTCTGCTTCATGAAGTGGTCTCCTGGAATGGTTTCTAATGAACATGAGCCTTGTCAAGAGTTCATTTGTAGAAGGACTTGCCTTCTTAATGTGTTTGAGACCATCAGTTGTGTTGTTCAGAGGTAGGGTTAGTACACAATGGATAGCCCTATTTGACTACTGTTGTAATCCAGATTATGGCAAAACCAGATTATTTCATAGTTTTGATGTCTTCAGTATTAATCTACATTGTCAAAAATAATTAGAATAGATAAAAAACTCTATAGGAGAAGGTGTGTCAAAACTTTTGACTGGGAGTGTACATGTATTGTTTCACTCTGAGTGTTTTTGTGCTGTGATAAAAACACAGCCCAGTAAATATCGTTTTAGATATTCTAAAACATGAGAGATGGGTCCTTCTGTTGTAAAATGGTCTTAAGCTGAACATACATATGCAAACTTTGGCGTGTAGACAGATTTTGTTAAGAATCATCTCTTTCGGGCTGACGGCATAAAAGTTCAATCAATAAGCTACAGATGACTATATCTGTTGAACAGTCTGAAATCACTGCAAAGTGTTCGAGCTTGATTGATAAGAAGTGTTTTTATCTGACATTTCCTACAGCTTGCTAACAAAGGCTCGTTGATGAGTTTATTTAAAAGGTTTGCAGTTTGTGGACACTAGTCATTGAAGATGTTCTGATGAGCCTCTGAAGCTCTGTGCTAGTTGACACTCCCGTCCTGCTTCTTTTTAAAACCGCTTTGAAGTTTATGAATAAGAAGAAACAAGGGATGTAAATTTTAAGTATTCTCCGTGAGCGATCTTTGGAAATGTCAACAATCAATTATTGATTAATCAATGAAAAAAGTATTGAGTTTTCTTATGTCAAAAACAAGGCCAAATACGTTGTAGTAAATTCTTTTTTCCACAGCAACAAAATGCATATAACTGGCGATATTGAATACGGGTAACATGTTTAACACGCTGAATATCAACGATCAGGCTCATAAAAATATTCTCTGCGGACATAATCTTATAAAGTGAAGGCTCATTTATTTTTTTATTTAACCTTTATTTAACCAGATAAAAGACCCATTGAGATCGAGACCTCTTTTGCAAGGGTGACCTGGCCAAGAGAGGCAGCAACATACATGATACAACATGATACATACTCATGATACAAACAGAAAAGTACTTCAGACTCACAGTGTCCAGTTTTCTGTCTACTCGTTCTTATTGAGAAAAATAAACATTTGTACACGGTCAGGTGTCAGCCGGGAGCACAACCAGGTCATAATCAGTCCAGCTGCAGAAAAGCTCAGACGGATCTGATGTTGCTGCTCTGGAAACATAGCGTACTAGCAATTCTGTTGGCTTTGTATCCAAAGGTGGAGAAATGTCATGTTTAAAGCTGTCAACTTTTGTGTCCGTGTCGTTGTAGGCAGCAATCCTCTTTGAAAAGCGCTCGTGGAGACTTGTCATTCAGCCGCAGCCGCCAGCTGAGCATCTCTGCTCTGCGCAACACCTTTAGTCAGCTGATTTACATCAAACCTGCTTTAAACTTAAAACACCTCCCTGATAGCTGAACCAAATATGAGAACACATGATGTTTGTTCCACATGATAGAAAATCAGAACAAAAAAAAGTGTAAGAGTAGGTCCTTAACAATCAATAAATTTATACTTGATTAATTTTTTTACATCCCTAGAAGAGACACGTAGAATTGTAATTGTAGAGTTTACAGAATACAAGAAAGCTTGTTATCCTACTTTTTTGACTGTAGGTTGAACGTCATAAATGTCTTAAAACCAGGGATGTGCGTGTTTGGTAGACAGATGGATTAAACGTAATCACCCTCGCTAGTCGACATTACAGTTACTAGTTGGTTGAAATAATTATTAATATTTCTGATTGTTGTTTGCCCAAAATGATGGTCAAACCATGTGTCGAAGTTCTAGTGCAGCCACCTGCCTCTAGCTGGGCTGTGTGTCAGGTTAATGGCGACTCCCATAAAGCTCTACTACCTGGATGTAAACAAGCACCGCTGACAGACATTATCTCATAGTGCGATGTGGTTTGTCAGTATTTGATCCAGTAAATGGAGGTAAAGTTGTATGTAGGAGTGTCTGGTTAAACTGATATATAACCACTTGACTGGAGTATTGTGGCATATGGGCGTAAACCTGCAAGGAGGACCGAAGGCTGGTGGTGCTAGCACTGCTAATGTTAGCCACGCCCAAACCAAATTGCAAACCATTTTGTTGTTCAGCCGTGGCAAGTTGTGATCAGTTCTGACTATTTCCTGAGTGTTTTCTTACCTGTAGACTAGCTGGGAGTTCAGAGTTTCAATTACTCGGAAATGAGTCTCTTTGGATCTTCCCAACTTCAAATTTCACACATATTTCTTGTATCTTGATAGATATCATGTTCCTAAAGGCAACACTGTAACTGTATCACAGAAAACTCTACTGAACCAAATCAGAAACACTCCACACATTCACTGAAGCCACTTTGTGTTTTGTTTGGAGTGGTTTGGAGTTGGATATATGAGTATGTTGGCAGAAGGATGATGGTCAGAGAGCTTTCGCTATATAGCAGAGGGGAAGAGATATATCAGAGCTCTTGAATTATTGCATTTCAGCATTTCAAAGTTTTTTTAATTGTGACTTCCAGGGCTGTGTTTGGCAACTCGACCGAAAGCTCCAGCTCTTCCCTGTTGAGTGTGAGCTCTGTCTGTTGATGGAGCTCTATGATTTGGTGCTGGGTCAGAGACAGCTGGATGGTAGGCAGACAGACAAGCCCCTTAGATTTCTCCCTGTTTCATCGGGACCTTTCAGGCTAACGTTTGAAAATCATCAGCAAAGAAAGAGTCTGACTCTCAACTCGTGTTTTTACTGTTTACATTAAATAAAAACAAATTGAAGTATAAGATAAGAACACAAAACAAGGCCTCATGAAAATCAGAAAAGCATCGTGACATTAACAGAAGCTCAACTGTAAGACTTCACCGCATTTCAAAGCAGAGTAGAAGAGTGATAAGTCCCCAGAGTCTGTTTCTGTTGGTTTGGATGACTCGTCCTTCAAAGTTGTTGAAGTGCAAATCTCAATTTGTTACGTAGAAGTTAGAAATGGTTTTAAGCTTTTAGTAATTGGTGGTTTTAATTAGTGTTGTAGTACTCAAGACCGGTCTTGGTCTTGAGACCGCTTATTTAAGGTCTCGTCTCGGAATCAAAAGCATTTTTACTCGGTCTCGGACTGGGCGGACTCCGTATTTTATATCAGGACCGGTCGAGACCTCCACTGATGCACTCTGGGTCCCTTACTGTGATAAAAGAGGACCCCCCCCCCCCCCCCCTCTTTTCTCAATTCATTCATTTTTTTCTCACTTGTTACGGCTGCAACCCTTTGCAGTGCTTCAGTGAGTGACGCCCCCTGCACTCAGGCATTAAGGAATGGAGACAGACAACAAGAGACAAGACTGTGTGGCCGTGACCAGAGATGTATGCTTAGTTATTTAATTAAGCAATAAATAGATATTCAAGAACAATCTCTTGAGGCACACTGAGAGAAGGGCACAGCTAAACACCTGCCACGGGATTACCACAGTCAACATCTATAACCCATCAGATAAAAACACTACAAATATTAGAAAATAAAAAATGCACACAACTAATGAGAAGGAAAGGCTTGATAAAATAATCCCACTCAGCTTCCACTACGATGTCGTACCTCTCCTGAGACCACAGGCAACAGAAAACACAGTTTGAACTCTAATCTGAAGCGAAAGTTAAACTAACGACGACAAAAACGAAACATAAGGAGTTAAAAGAATCTCACAGCACGTCAAAAGAAAGGCAACAAAGTCAAAACCAAACCTTGTTTGTTGCTGTTGATTGTATTTAAAGCAAACTTAAATAAAACAAACAGAAGTTATTTATTTTGTTAACTCTCATGATGATTTTTCATTGATATATATGGTCTTGTCTCGGTCTCGCCCTGCCTTGGTCTTGACTAAGTCTCGATCCCTAAATGTCTCGGTCATGTTTTGGTCTCGGACATGTCTTGGTCTAGGTTAGTATGGTCTTGACTACAACACTAGTTTTCATGTTGGCGTTGAATCTTCCTCCAAGAATGATCTGAATTCTGTCTGAGCGTCTTTCTAGCACTCTCTCTCTCTCTCTCTCTCTCTCTCTCCCTCCCTCTCTCTCCCTCTCTAGCCCCCCTCTCTAGCCCACCAACCTGTCTTTGTATATCTGCTCATTCATCTTTCCGTTCATCCATAAATGTGACATTGTTTTATCACCATGCCTCCCCTCTTCTTCATCTCCTTCTCCATCTCTCTCTTTTCCTTCCCACCCCACTGTCCACTACTTCTTATTCTTTTACATTTACTCGTCTTTTTTCATCAACATGTCTTTCATTCTTCTTGGTCGGCCGGATGTGTGTTAGCCGGGGTCAGTTTGACCATCTGACTGACTGGAAGAGCACTTAGTTTCTGGCAGAGTTGGGGCACACAAACTCACTCTCCTCTCTCTCTCTCTCTCTCTCTCTCTCTCTCTCTCTCCCCCCCCCCCCCCCCCCCCCCCCCCTCCCTCCCCTCTCTCTCTCTCTCTCTCTCCATCTCTCTCTCATTGGTTAAGCAGACAGTAAAGTACAAAGTTTCTTTTCAGAAAACGTCTGTAATGTTTCACTAAGCAGAACCACAGCTTCATTTGATTCCAGTAAGGTGGTGAAAATGTGAAGGGAGGTCAGCCGAGGACGCATCATCGTGTCTTGAAGCTCGTATATTCAGTAAGATGTGTGAAAAAAAAAGTGACTGTCTGAAAAAAGGACTAAGTGGACTCTAACAAATGAAGAGGAGATTTCTGGAGGTCCAAATTGTTTTCTAAAACCCCCAAAAACCAGATCATAGACTGAATGTACCGAAGGACTTAAACAATACGATTCAACAAAGGGATCCTGATCTCAACTGGGATCACAGCTGATCTGGGCATTGTTTAAATGATCAGGGATCAGCATTTGAGCCGGATCGGGGGCAAAAAAGCTGATCCAGATTTCCCTATTCAGTAAATTTATTGAGCCCACATGAGGAAAAATTTGCATCTTCAAATAACAAATGATTAACTAAACAAAACATGTCAACGTCCACTTCAGGAGCAGATATGAATGAGTTTAATTAGGTACATGCGTCTGCATTAAGGGTTGCACTGGAATAGCGGTTGGTAATATATAAGGTAGGAACCTTTGTTGTCTGGTCAGGCGTTCCATGTCTGAGTGTTCGGTTATGGAAAACGTTTTTGTATTCCACATTTTGGAGCTTTCTCGGGAAAAATAAACGGACGGAGAGTTCAACCGGCAAATATGACTCAGACTTTCATTCATCAAACTCAGCAAGTTGTCAGTAAGGTTATCCTGGTGCAGCATCTCAGTGGCTTAAAGTACGGTGGCTGGGAAGTGCAATGAAAATTTACAAAGGATGAAACACTCTTACAAAGTTGGAGACAAGTTTACATTTTGGAAAACAGAATGACATCAAACACTTTTACTAAGAGCAAAACACGTTTACATTTTAGAATACAAATTGACAAATCAGAATCCCTTTTACAAGAGACAGAACATTTTTACCAGAAACAAAATTACCAACGGCAGATTCTGACAGAAAAGGAATGTACCACTGATTTTCAAAATAAAAGACCTCTGTAATATGAAAATGTGTCACAGCCAGGGAACTAATGTACATTTGAAAATAACAACCCTGTTTCCACTTGATTCAGACCAGAGTTTACAGTAGGCTTTTTTAAACGTTGTTCAGTTTGGCCGGTGATATTCCAGAATTCCGGCCATATGGAACAACTGTCGGACATCCGCTCTGAAAACCCGATCTGCTTAATAACTTACATTTACCAGCAATACAACAGTAAAAACTCTGACCCGGTAACCCTGTAATCAATGAATAAATAATATGATCAAGCCCCGGGAGTCAGCGTGTCGATGCCGACCTGCTGGATGAGAAAGAGGGGGAGAGACTGTATGGTAGCGCAACAGACCAGCACACCTGGACTTTCTTTTCTTCAAAGTGCAGTTTGCATAATCCGGTTTACATTCACATGGACATTATAAAGCGCTTCATGATCTAATAAGCACTGAAGTTTATATCATGCAAGAAAGACGATTCAGACGATTTTGACCTTTAAGTTAGTTTGATTGATTCATGAAGTGAAATCATGCACTGAGTAATAAGAAAACGCTCCACCTTAATATGTCAGGCAGCTGTCAGATAAGGGCAGTATCAAAGCTGCATGTTGAATTTATTTATTATAGTCTAACTTCTGTAGTAAAGATGAAAGGCAGCTGAGCATCCTCTGTCCGTCATCCTGTGAGCCTCAAACTTTTATTCTAACCTGAGCCTCCTCTGGTTCGATGACCTGCCACGTCTGTCCGGTGTCCTCCGAGCCCCTCTGCACCCAACTCCGGTCCGAATTCTGCATGCGAGTAGCGGATGAATGTTTGGTAATGTCCTCTGGACACTGCGCTGAAGGGAGTAATCCATGTGCACGCCATCAGTCCCCATTGAAGTGTTTTAGAGGGTGGCCATCACTGAGTATGTTTTGATATTCATATCTCATCATGCTGGGAGGCTAAACTTGATTAAACTATTCATAAAGCATATGATCATAACCTTCTGTAAACTTGTCAAAGTAGGAGCTGTGGTTACACAAATTTTCGTGCATCCGTCATTCAGGACGGATTGTTTTCTCTGTTCCGCTGTCAATCAGTAAACGTGACGTGTGGCGTTTGGGTGACCCAAAAAAATCCGCTGCTTCACGGCACGGTCATGAACGAATGTTGGTATGTGAAAGTGTAGACTCCAAATATAAGTCTAGTCCACTATTTCAAGTGCACTTTAAAGGGTAAACCCCCCAGCTTAAATTATGAGCATTTTGGTTATTTATATGTGGTATTTTTTCCACCAGACATTTGGCTGATGATCTCTCTATATGCCGGACAACTGCACGTGAAACCGGTTAAAAGCCGGTAAATACTAGCTAACGTAAACCCTGATTCAGACTTATAAGAGAACACCTCAAAATATGTTCCTGCCAATCACAGCTGTATCTGATTTGGAATTTAAAAATAAATGTAGATGCTAAATTTCCAATGGTTTTTATTTTGAAATTCCAAACCAGATATAGCTGTGATTGGAGGGAACACATTTTGAGGTGTTCTCTTATCAGTCTGAATCTGAATATTTTAGTGGGAACAGGGTTGTTAATCTCAAATGTACATTAGTTCCTTGGCTGTTGCACAGTTTCATATTACAGACATCTTTTATTTTGAAAATCATCAGTCCATTCCTTTTCCGTCAGAATCTACCATTTGTAAATTAGTTTTAGTACTGGTTAAAATGTTCTGTCTCTTTTAAAATTGTCTCACTGCTTGTAAAAGTAAGTAAAGTAAAAGTAATTTTGTAAATTTGTTTAGTTCTTGGTAAAAGTGTTTAATGTTATTCTGTTTTATAAAATGTAACAATGTTTTCCAAAATATAAATCTGTCTCCAGCTTTATAAAAGTGTTTCATCCTTTGTAAATTTGCATTGCGCTTCCCAGCCACCGTACTAAAGCGTTGGCTTGACCTCTGCATCAACATGACGTGTCTGAGTGTTGAAATGAGCCGCAGTTGAAACAGTAGTCAGAGATGAAAACACTTGTCAGGTTTCTAATGTGTGAACTGTTATCTTCCCTTCTGACCTTTTCTGTTTTGGCCCGATGATAAGACGACGCCCCGTTCTCATGATGATTAACGTTTTCTTTCTTTTCGTTTTAGTTATATTTTGGGGCATTTTCACCTGTAATGATAAGGACAGCTGAGGAGAGACAGGACATGTGGGGAGTAGAGAGCGTGGGAAGACATGTAGCGAATGGTAAAAAGCTGGGATTTAAACCAGTGACTGCTGCGACGAGGACCACAGCCTCTGTATATGGGGCGCGCTTAGACCGCCAGGCCAACGGTGCACCATTTTTATGTTTTCATATCTTTTAAAATTAAATTGTCGCCGTTAATGAAATGAAATGTCTTTTTGGTCGTCTTCAGACTTGACACTCTGTGACATCATACTTATTGGCTGCTTGTTTAATGTCTCTGCTACATTAATATCCATTATCTTAAAATCAGCAACATAACTCCGCCTCAGTCGTTGAATAACTCTGTTCACTTATGAGCCCTTTGTTATGGTCTATCACCGTGTCTCTCCACCTTTCATCCCCCTGGCTCTGTAGATGGAATCACAGCTGGTCTCAGTCACTCGCTTTACAGATCAGTGGCACAGTCCACTGTTGTGATCAAATGTTGGCTCTTAATTTTATCACCAAGTTTAAGACCATCCTGCCTTTCTTTGATGTATTTCAAGGAAAAAATAACTTGTGTTATACTCGGCTCAGTACAGCACATATAGCAATACATCTGCATCCTTAGTGAATTCCCCAAAGTGTGGTTTGGGAATTCTCTCTTGATTGTTGTATAAAAACAGCCAGCTTCAGTTTTTAAGTTGGGACTAATTGTGATTCTAATCTCGACTGCGTGTATTTAGTTGACAAGGAGCCTAAAAAGTTAATCAAACTCAGGAGGCCCATTCAGTAAGAAACTACAGAACCGCAGGGAGAGCTTGTGGTGAATTCTGTTTGAAAGAAAAGTGAGCCAAGTTTTGATAAACACCAAACTCCCCTGCAGCCCACTCTCTCTCCTCCCACAGATCTCCATTTAGCATCCTGCTGGGAGGGTTGGGATCACTGCTCGTCATCAAATACATGGCGCAGTATCGTTTAATTGATGCTGAGGCTTTGCAAAACTGCAACAGAATACATGATTTTTAATCATGTGTAGAGAAACAGATACTACAGTATCACTAACACACTCTACCCTTATTGCTACGCTAAGCTGCACAGGAGTTGGTCTGCTGATTATGTAAGGGATAATGTTTGGTTAACAGGTTGTTTTGATAGAATAGAATCCCATACATTATCCCGCTAATTACCTGGCTACTAACTTTATATACAAACACGTTGTTAAAAACATTGATTAAAGATTATTTTATTGATCTAAAATGATTTATGTTTGCAGTTATTCAAAAATAGTCCCAGTGATTCCTCGTCAGTGATCGTTCCATGGTGATGGATTCCTCTCTGCCTGTTGCGGTGGATTGAACATGAAACTGTCCTCATTCAGCTCTCCTTCTTCTCTGAGCTCTGTGGTTCACACACCTTTAAAAAGAAACTAATGTCACAACTTTGAAAAGCCTGCTGTTTAGCATGCTAACCAAAACTAGGATTTTAGCCACATTGTTTTGATGATAAGGGAAGCTAATGGTTTCTCCTCAGCTTACAGTCTGTGGTTTCAACAAGCAGAAGATAAATGTGTCTGAATTCTTTTCCGTGGATTGATTTGACATGACGTGTGATCAGTTTGTCTCTGGTGTTGCTCATGTTAGTGAAAGTTAATAACTGCTGTCAAGGGGTTTTGACCAATCAGAATCAAGCATCTTACACAACCAGAAGATCAGTAAGAAAGATGGGTAATAAAATCTGTTATCAAGACGTCACATTTGAATTTAGCGTTGAATGATGGTCAAAAAAATCCAACATGGAATTTGAGGTCGCAAGAGGGACACAAACAAACTGTAAACACTGTCAGTGTGTGTCAGTCAGTGTGTGTATGCATGTATGTGTTTTGCATGAGTTAGCATCTTGCCTCTGTGGTGTTTTCATAGACTGTAAAAAATATGGACGTAGTATCCGTGACGTCACCCATCTGTTTCTGAAGAGCTGTTTTGAGACCAATCGGCTGCGGCAGCCATATTGCTTCTGTCGAGCCAGTGTGACGTACAGAGGCGGGCTTCGAGCCTCCTAGCCAACAGCTGCAGTGTTCCCACAGGCAGCTGTGCCTCTCATTGGAAGACTGGTAATCTCAATATCTTCGAAATTGCCGAATTAGAAAAAAATTCACCCCCCTCACAGTGAGAGGACGTCGAGAAATTAGCTATTCAGACTACACTCATCTTTTGTACCAGGCTGTAAACATGTTTATTAATGCTGCAAAGATCGTCTTTTCCCCATTCATGTGTATGTGACTTCCGGTACTTCCGGAGCCAGCCTCAAGCGGATCCTCGATGAACTGCAGCTTTTAACACTTCCGCATTGGACTCATATTTTTAGACCGAAGGTTGCCGCTTGGTTGTTTTGTGCACAACACACAAACACACAGTCACAGCCTGAATGAAGTGGTTTGGAATGATTTGCCTGTATATACGGCTGAACTCGTATCAGTGAGGATCCTCCTATAGAATGCAGTATGGACAGAGGAATTGAAGGCTTCATGAATATGAGAGTTGATCTTTAAGTGTGGACCACATTTATTATAATCTGCAGCTTCTTTATGATGCTGGATTATTGTCTTTGAAATGAGTGTTAAGTCACTAAGTTCACACGTAGCTTCTCTTCAACATAACTTCTAATTTAGGATGCATGCTACACTCTACATTTTCGGGGTTACAGCAGCTGAGATAGTCTCAAACGAAGCATAAGTTATATTGTAAATCTTACACCTATGTCTGAGAAGTCTTTAACTCTTCTGTGAAACACTGGTTGTGGTCATGACACATCGTTCTGAAAGATGAGATAACTTGGAGGAAGAGCGGTAGACAATTTACGGGCAGTATAGACCATAGACTGTATAATAAACGGACGTATTATCCGTGACGTCACCCATCTGTTTTTGAAGCGCTGTTTTGAAGCCAATCATCGGTGGGAGCCATATTGGAAATGCTGAACTCAACATAACTTCTGTTGAGCCAAAGAGGCGGGCTTTGAGCCTCCTCGCTAACAGCTACAGTGTTCCCGCCTGTCAATCAACTCAGCTGTGCCTCTCATAATGGAAAACTCATAATCTCAATATCTTCTAAATTACCGCGTTGTGAAAAAATTCACCCCCCGTACAGTGTGTTGATCGAGAAATGGGCTATCCAGACTACACTTGTCTTTTAAACCAGGCTTAAACATGTTTATTTCTGCTGTAAAGATCGGCTTTCTGAATGGGTGTGTATGTGGTTTCCGGTACTTCCGGAGCCAGCCTCAAGCGGACACTAGAAAACTGCAGTTTATAACACTTCCGCGTTAGCTTCTATTCTTGCGGCCGGAGGTTGCCGCTTGGTACAGATACAGTCGATGTTGTGTCATAGTTATGGGCGGGGCTTAATGTGGGGGAAAACAATCCTCTCCCCGCAGCCTTTAATACCACAAACACACATAGTTTCAACTCTGATGCTGATGCAAACAAGCTGTCATGTCCTAAATCGAGTCATTACCGTCAAATAACAAAGAATGAGACATAATTGAAACAAACAGAACAGAGTCGGATTATTATAAAATTATTATAAAAGATAACGAATGATCCTGCTCCCAGAACACACAGACAACTAATCAGCTGATCAGAGATCATTTCACATTTTATGGAGATTAATACGAACTATTACAGCATGTTTCAGTGAATTCACTGCACCTCACGATTATTATAACACACACAGAGCAGCCTCAAAAAGCATGATATGTTGTTCACTTACCTTCTAACTATTAATCCAACATTTATAGACCCCTGAAAGAATCACACACTGTCTGGATAAGGTTAATGTAATGTTAAAGTTTCTGAAGTGAGGGGGTGTGTATTTCATCTCCTCTGACGTCTCCTCTCTATTCTTCCCTGTAATCTTTGCTGTATCATGAACAGCAACATGTTTCAGCTGTAGATTAACATAGCGTTTTGATGGAGAATTTCTGTGCGCCACGGACACATTGATGCAGAAGTATGTGGTGCTCATGTCCATGTCAGCCCCCACTGCAACGCAGCAGTATTAACCAGCCTTTAGGTTGGTCATTTATGAATATCAAAATCAAAAGAGGTCCAAGAATGGAGCCCTGGGGCACAGGGGGTATATATTTTGGCTAGTTTGGATGTTGTGCACTAGTTAAGATGATCTTACGTCTCAGTGGTGCAACCAAACACTGACACTACTTAAGTTACAAACTAACTAGGTTTAAAGAAGGTCGAAAGTAAGACGCAGCTTGTACAGAGCCGCATGCAGCCGGCCACAGAAATGAAAATCCAACAAGATCAATGATCTAAGTCCAGCCAAAACGTGTTGTGGTCTCGTTAATATAATACAACTACGTATCTCATTGTTCTCACTCAACTCAACTCATCTTTTTCTATAGAGCCCCTTTCATACATTCAAGCATCCAGCCTAAAGTGCTTCACAAACGAACAGAGACAGAAAACTACAGCAATAAATAGAATGATACAAGATAAAACAAGAGAGAGGAAAGGAATATTAAATGACTAAGAATAATATAAAATAATTACCATAAAATCAATGAAATAAAATAGAATAAAAATAGAAAGATAGAATAAGATTGATTTAATCAAACATAATTTTAAAACAGTGCTAATAATGCAGGCCAGGGCTAAAAAGAAATTACTCCAAATTAAAAACTAGATTAAAAAGGTAAGTCTTTAGTTTACTTTTAAAAACACCCAGAGAGCTCAACGTTTTAATGTGCAGAGGCAGAGAGTTCAGAGTTTCAGTGTGATCGAGCTGAAACATAAAACGACAGTAGATCTGTGATCACTATGTCACTATGATCAGACAAAAACAATCATCTTTAACTGATCAGCATCTACATTTCTTTTTGAAGTTATATTTTTGGACTGTCATACCTTTATTAGATATGACAGCTGAAGAGAGACAGGAAACATGGGAGTATAGAGTGGGGGAAGACATGCAGGAAATGGCCGCGGCCTGGAGTCAAACCGGCGGCCTCTGCGATGAGGACCACAGCCCCTGCAAGAGGGGCGCTCAGACTGCTAGGCCACCAACGCCCCAGCCCATTTTTGATGGGACAGGGATTTTTAAATAGTTATATTTACTGCCATATGTTGTTACTTTGAAGTCCAAATAGCTAGGCTGAATCTAAACATCTCTTTATATATTGATGTGATCATCAGGCATTATTTCCCTGCATTGTCCTCGTCACTGTTGTTTGTACAGGATGCCCGGCAGGCTTCGTATCGTTCAGATCTGATTGATCTCGACTGCTCTCGCTTCATGTGAACGACACACAGGCGCGTATGGATTTATGCATAAACAGGAATTTAGACAGCAATACTAAAGGTCACAACACGAGTCTGAAAATGTGCATGAGAAGCACATTTCTTAACGAATCAATAGCTCTAATGTTACCAGAAGAACACACACTCATCACCAGATTCATGTCACAGCACGCAGATCCTTCACTCTGCAGGTCAGCACTGGGACCAGATCTTTCCTGTGTAGCTTACAGTCATGGTTCCATCTTCAGTGCTTTGAGGTTATTTGTTGTAAGTGCTGTTGAATAATGTGTATAATTCTAAACATAGAGAGGTGATGAAAAGGAATAAAGACGGATTGAAATGAAGAGAGAGGAGGAGGGGAATCGGAGACAGACGATAGAAATCAGATGAAAAAATGGACAGAAAAATGAAAGTGGAGGTGGAAGGCGGAGAGCAGCGCTGGTAGAAAAATGGCGACTGGCTGCAATTTTTTCTGTCTGTGTCCTCGTCTCACTTTTCACTGTTCCATCTTTCTCTGCCAGCTCTCTCGCTCTCTCCGTTTCCCCTACCCTCACTATTTTTCTACCAACCTCTCGGCTTCCCTTTCTTTCTTTCGTTCCTCTTTTTTCTTTATCTTCTTCTCTTCTTTCCTCCATTAACCCTTTTCCATCTTTCCTCTCCATCCCTCTCTCTTTGTCTGCCCTCCCTGCCTCCTAACATACACACACATCCCTCAGCAGTGATGGCATGCGTTCAGCTGATGCATTTGGCGAAACCCGGAGCATCTGCTGAGATAGACGAACACTTTTGACACGGCTTCACAGAGTGTGTGTGTGTGTGTGTGTGTGTGTGTGTGTGTGTGTGTGTGTGTGTGTGTGTGTGTGTGTGTGTGTGTGTGTGTGTGTGTGTGTGTGTGTGTGTGTGTGTGTGTGTGTGTGTGTGTGTGTGTGTGTGTGTGTGTGTGGAGTCTCCTTGTGCTGTGTGTTCATGCCTGTATCTGTGTCAGTAGCAATCGATAGCTGGCGTATGCTCTGTCTCCATGTTCTTATGAATGAATGTGTATCTAGCGTAGATTTGGCTGCACGTGGCTGCATGCATTGTCATTCCGTGTGTGCCGGCCTGCACGGATGAAAGCAGCTCTATGGTATGTTCCTGAACGAGTGTGTGCCAAGGGACTCCATGTGGAGGTGTGTGTATTAACATGCCTGCTTTGTGTGTGCTGTGATAGTCACCCTGCATATAGGAATGTCCCCCCACCCTCCCTTTCTTCCCACATGTGCCTCCCAAAACCCTTCATTAACTAAACATGACCCTTAAGTGCATGATTAGCCTCATTTCAAGACAGGATGTCGGAAGCCATCAACCGAGGGGGGAAAAATCCATTACTATAATTGCATTGAGCTGAGGGAGGGAGGAGAGAGGGAGGAAAGAAAGGAAGGATGCATAGATGGATAATAAAGGAAGAAAATGAGTGGGACTGAGGGAGGGAGGGAGGAGGCGGGTGGTCAGGATGCTGGGATGAAGTGAGGAGAGAGAGAGGATGAGAGAGCATGAGGGGGAGTCAGCTGATGGTTGGAGCTGATATTCTATATGAATCCATACTTGTTTCTCGTGGATCCCCCCCGTGTCTGAACACTCAGTTGGTACGTCCCTCCGACAATAAAACCACCTCCAGTGAGTCTTGATGTGGCACTTCCACTCGATACACCGGTTCAGACACATGAACCTCAGGCCTGCCTTTAAACTGGGGGGGGGGGGGCTGCAAGCAGTCTACCATGCCGTCTCAAAAGGGCACAGGGAACACGCCCCGGCATGGCGGCCTCTGCTGCTCCCCTGGCACAGCCTCACAGAGGGATGGAGAGGCAGAGGAGCCATGCAGGTCTCCGGGGCTGTCAAAGCCTAGACACCTGGGCACAGATGAAAGAGAAAAAAACTACTCTTTCCTGTCGCATCCTGTCTTCTCATCTGCCTGTCTGTCTGCCAGGCAAGCAGGCAGCTGCTCAGCATGAGTGAGTATTGCCTTTACACATGGATATGCTCCCACACACACACACTCAGAGAGGCATGTGCTTTGTCTGTCACACTTTTTTATCAGCGCTCTGTCTCTCTCCTTCTCTTCTCTGGTTATTCCACCTTGTGTGTATCTGTAAGACACTCACAGAGGAGTCAATGATCCTGATGAGTAATCGTGAATGTGAACATAGCTGTGATACTGTATGAAAGCATATGTGTGTATGTGCTGGCGTACTTTGCATATAGATTCTTGCTATACAGGAAGTGAATGATGGGTGGGGTTTCTCACACACACACACTCGGGCAGTGGTCGGCTCATTGTGTCATGGCAAATGAGGACGGAGAGCCCTCGTCTCCTACAGTGGCGGTGACTGGCACAGAGAGCCAGGCTGCCCGTCTTTATTCCCCTTAAACGCCTCTTTGACTGTGTCCTTATGTAGCCTTTAGATTCCTCGACACCATGTTTCTCTACGCCACATCTCTCGGCTGGTAATCGGCACAAAGCTGAGTGAAAAATCTGTCTTTTTCCTGAACATACTTTAGGACTACATGAAGGCGCAGACAGAGCGACTGTCTACACGCAGGCTGCTGGAGCGAGGGCCTGTGAGCCGGCACATACATGCACGTTAACATGCGTAGTAGAAGCTGCATACGCACACATGTCATGGTTCATTTTAAAGGATTAGTATGATGCTGTGTCTGTCGTGGGCATAACTTGGATTAGAAAAAGGCGTATCTTTTAGCACACATTCAGACGTCAGCAGATTTTTCATGATATCTGCACATTCTCGCAGAAATAATCCACAGACTGAAACTTAAGCTGAGTTAAACCGAAGAAATGGTTTCACCGAATGTTACCATGTTCATCTTTTATTTCTCACTGGGTACGTTTATGCTCCAGTAATGAAGTATTTGTCTGTTTTATCTCTAATTAACAAACCCTTTTCCCGTAGTGTTTCTGTAGAAGCTTCTGGGCTATCTGGTCAGCAGGTTGTGGGTGTTCACCGTGGGTTGCAGATCTCTGAGGATACACAATACTGGGGTGGGGCAACAGAAAACATACATCTTAACATACACCAACCATGAAGCGCTGTTGATTGTTGAAATATATAAGCAAGCATTTAGGTGCTGCTGAAATCTCTCCTCTTTTCCCAAAACGTCAGCGTGTCAGCGAGGCTTTAAGTAGATGCATCTCTCTATTTCATGTATACACCTTTTGAAATGAATGCACAGGAAAAAAGCGTTGGCAGTGTTTAGTGTCACTGTCAGTGTGAAACGCCGGGTACAGTGTGTCTCAGGTTGAATTACATGCCAGCTCTTTTAACTGTTAAGTGCCGCTCAAAAATGACACATTAAGGCTCGAGCTGTGAGCAACATCCGTGTTTTAAGCTTTGTTCTCTGAATTCTTTAAAACTGATCAACTTCACAAACATTCGACAAACGCCCAACGTGAATCATACGAGGTTTGTGCCAGTCAGGAGAGAAAAAGACAGAATCTGATCTCTAATAGCAGTGACATTTCGTGTGCATTAAGAGGTCGCGCTTGGTGTTTATTGGAGGCATTATTATGCTAACAAGTTTTGAGGCACAAAAGGCAATTTCATGTAATAGTGCAGAGCATTTGCATCTCAGACAAATGGGAGTTTTGGCCACAGCTGCTGGGTAAGTTGTCAATTTTCATTTGGCACAAAAACTGTTTTATCGGCAAAGTCGTTGGCAGAGCAAGGGCAGCTGGCAACAAGCAACACACTGACAGCAATGAAAAATCTTTGCCTCCTGTATTTCATCTGAAGCAGAAACGCTGAGGCGACTGGCCCTCAGAGTTTTCCTCTTTGGCCCGATGTGTCGCCGTTACTGTGTGCCTTTTAGAAAGAGCAGCGTCAAACCCCACCCAGCCCTCTGCTTTCTGGTGAAGTTAGTCCCCTCTGTGTTTTTAAAGAAGGAACAATATGACCGAAATAATCTCCAATGGCTGATACATCTCCCTGTTCTTTCTTAGTAGGCCCACACTATCAGCCTCTGATATAATACAGCTTTTCTTTTCTGCTCTCTCCCTTTATCCAGTGCAGCTCTCTGGTGAGCGTTGACCTGAGCTCTTCTCCGGTTAGAGTGGTTAAATTTAGGCCTGTTCTCAGGCTCTCCTGGGGATAAAGGAGACGGAGAAAGACAGAGGAAGGGGTGCAGGCGGAGGGAAAGCAGGGGGATGGAGAACTATCAGAGGGGTTAATGGGTTGAGAGAGGAAGAGGGGGAAATTAATTGATTCAAATTAGGGTTGCAAAGGGGTTGAAAATTTCCGGTAAATTTCCATGGGAAGTTAAGCTGGGGAATTTGGGAAATATTCCAAATTGGGACCTTTCCATGGGAATTATGGGAATTAACTGGGAATTGAGGGTAATTTAATGGAAAGGTATCATATCCAAGCATAATTATTTGTTTTGTTATAAGCAGACATCCATCTAAAATAATACAATTAAAACAGATTTATTTGTAAGAAGAACTTTATCAAGTGTTAAATATTTTATTGAACAATCAATTTTTCATTGAAGAACAAAAACATGAATGTTGAGTCAAATATTACTCATCCCCCCGACCCAACCCATTCAAAAATCAACAAAAATGCAATCCCAACAAAGTCCCTTTCAAAATGTTAAATGAAAAGAGATGCTCTCCCTCCAAAAAGTCCCATTCAACATGCAAATAAAAAAGCATCTTCCCTCAAGCTTCTCAAGCCTCTGCAGGATTCTAGAGATCATGTGTGCTTCATGTGATGGAGGAAGGCACAGTGCATGTAGGGGGCGTGGTCTCAATAGCCCTGCAGTAAGCAGTGTGCTATGTGCATGTGATTGAGGAATAGCAGAGATATTAAACTGTACTTGCATGAAATCTGGTTGTTTTAGTCAGGATTATGCTAAAATATATTTTCCCTAACTATAGTTAAGTCCCCTATTAAAAGCCAACCTTCAATTTAGTAAATTCCTGGATTATTCCCGTACATTCCCGTTAATTCCCATGGAAAGTTTCCAACTTTGAAAATTCCCGGAATTTTGCAACCCTAATTCAAATAGAAAAAAGTATTAAGTATTTGATTTGATTTAAGTTGTACCTTCAAGTGTTGACCTTCATCATGCCATGCAGCCTAAAAACATAACGCAGACAGCTCCGTCTGCTGTGAAGTGTCTCATAACAAACATTGATGTTAAACTGAATCTTTGACATTTCAATCAGCTCTGAGGGCTTCAGACAGACTGGTGTAGAAACTGAGCTGGTCTTGTCTTTCCTGCTGTGACATGACTGATTGCTGATTACTAAACTCTACGGCACCTTTCCACTTATTTAGAGCTGTAACAAATTGCTGTTCACCATGATTGAGCCAAATGAGTGTTTAACTCCTGCGCTGTGATTTTTCTTGCTGTTTAAGATTTCAACAGAAAGTACATAATGTACAACAATCTCATGGTTTAAAAATCCCTTTGATACCTCGGATGTGACGATGCACTCAGCTCCACTGCGATGTGATGCATGATGCTGGGTTCACAATGCAATCTTTTTCACACATTTTCTTATAAATGTCCCTCTTTAAGTTGACGCTCTGCTCTTATTTTGCCGTTTTTACTGCCAAACACTTTGGTTAATTTCCTTTTTTGATATCAAAGGTGGAATAAGAAGATCTGCTGGATCGTAAAGTTATGACAGTGAATTGAAACAGCTTGTAGAAGGATCATCTGTAAGAATTGTGTAACATGTTGGCACCCTGCGGAGAGGCATACGCTCTTACATTGTCATCCTCTGTTGCGCCTCTCTCTCTCATACATGAGAAATAGAGAGATAGTGTATTAGTTAATCAACAGCAGAAGGCAATTGTATTCATATTAAAAAAGGAAAAAGATAAAATGGTCAGAGAATCTACATTGGCTGGCTGCCCAGCCTCTCTGTGTGGGAAACACTGCCGCTGCATCCTCACCTGCAAAATCCCTCCCTGATGCTGCTGCTGCCATGTCTGTCCGCCTCTGTGCAGCTACAGACCTAAGAGACAAAATGACATCCAGATAGAGAAGTCAAGAGTAGACAGGACCCTCTGCTGTCTGAAAAGGGAACTACGTTTCAGTTTTCATCTCCTTGATTTGAATGGACCCCATGTGTAACCGTCATGAGGTACAGTTATCATTTCAGTCCATACTTTTATGGCTTTGTCGTGAAAAGTGTCTGACATGAAGATAAGTCATAGTGAAGTGATAATGTTTCACATAATGTGATATTAATAAAGGTAATAGTGTTTGAGGCTGAGGCTTCCATTAGTGTTTCTTTAAATGTTTGATCTTTCAGTGTCAGATCATCTCTAACTGTCTCAGATTACACTGACAGGAGGGAACACTAGCTGATTGTGGCCAGTGCCTTTAACATAGTCTATGATATTTAATCATTGATAACTTTTATTTAGGGCTGTCATGATCAGAGGCTCCATTCTGTTTAGGACTGGGCATTGCGTTCTTTTGTATCGTCAAAGTTTTAAATCACAGTTGTCTCAGGTTTGTCAGGATGGAGGGATGAAAGAGGGTGAAAGAGGAGAAGAATGCAATGACAGACAGGTTGATGGTAAGGATGGTAAGTTGAAGAGAAAGTAAATTAAACTGAAGATCCAGAGCGACGATCAGATGAGGAAGGATAGAAGAATGAGGGAGGGCATGATTCTCCACACCCTTTAAAGCAGAATCATCCCTCACTGGTTGTAAATGTGTCTTCCCGTGCAGGTGCTTGTTCTTCAAACGCAAAGACAGAGGGTGCCAAAATGTCATCGGAGAATTAACTGCTATTATCTGACAAAGGGAATAACTTTCCACAGACTTGAGAGGCTGTTATGTCAGAGGTAGAAGGCCTGTGGTTATATAAACTATAAGAACACAGCCCATCTCAGGGCTTTCTTGCATAATGAGGAGAGGCAGGTTTGTACTTTACGTCTCAGGAATGTAAATGTGCACACAGCGGTTCTCAGCTGGTGAGTTGACCTCCAAGTTGACGAGGCTGACAAAGCATCTAAGCTGAACATTATAATGAGAGCAAAAGCAGGGGATCATTCTCTGATGAGTCCTCCTCGGTGTGTTCAGTTTCTCTCTTTCTTTTTAGAACAGTTTGATAAAAATGACCAAAGATCTACTCTGGAAGAAAGCTTATGTTGACGTCACATTTCACTGTCACTGTCACATGTTCTTTAAACAGGTTGACTTCTCTGCATTTGCTCACTTTACAAAGCTTTTCAAGTCTTCAAGTGCTTAATAGTCAATTGGTCTTGCGTTCTAAACGTGCGCCCAATTTAGAGGCTATAGTCCTCGTTGCAGCAGTCGCAGGTTGGATTCCCGGCCTCACCCACTTGCTGCATGTCACCCTCTCTCTACTCCCAACATTTCCTGTCTCTCTTCATCTGTCCTATCCAATAAAGGCAAAAATGCCCAAAAACATAACTTTAAAAAAAGTAAATTCCCTTAATATAAATATTTACTTTACCCACTTTTTTGTTTTTGTTTGTTTTTGTGGCTAAGAACCAAGCGGCAACCTCCAGTCTCAAACTTTGAAGCCCATGTGGAAGTGTTATCAACTGCAATTCATCGAGAATCCGCTTCAGGCTGGCCGCAGAAACACCAGAAACCACATACACACCAATTCAAAGAAGACGATCTTTACAGCAGAAATAAACATGTTTACAGCCTGGTACAAAAGCGAGCGTAGTCTGAATAGCTCATTTCTCGATCGGCACACACTGTACGTGGTTGAATTTTTTCATAACGCAGTAATTTCAAAGATATTGAGATTACGAGTCTTCAACAATGAGAGGCACAGCTGACTTGATTGACAGGCGGGAACACTGTAGCTGTTGGCTAGGAGGCCCAAAGCCCGCCTCTTGACGTCGCAATCGCTAGACAGCAGCAATATGGCTCCCGCTGATGATTTGCCTCAAAACAGTGTTCAGAAACAGATGGGTGACGTCACAGATACTACGTCCATATTTTATTCAGTCTATGGTTAATACGTAAACAAAAGCGCCTTTTTTTTCTGCTGCTGGACTGATTATGACGTGGTTGCGCTCCCGGCTGACACCTGACCACGTTCATATGATTATTTCTCTCAATAAGAACGAATAGACAGAAAACTGGACACTGTGAGTCTGAAATATGTTTCTGTTCAGTTCCCTTGTTGAAGTCTGAGCCTTCACTTTTATGACTGTATGTCAGCAGAGATTATGAGCCTGCTCCACACGTTGATATTCAGTGTTTAACATTTTGAACACCTCAATACGATCCGTAGCTGTTCAGTACTGTCAGTAATATACATTGTGTCGTAAAGGAGATTTGATTCAGGGGAGAAAATGCATTTGGCATTGTTTTTGACGTGGAAAACTTTAACCTTTTTTTATGATTAATTGATAATTGATCGTTAACTTTTCCAAAGACTGATCACGGACATTTCTTGAAATGTACATCCCTGGTTACAATCTTAAAAAAAAAAAAACAACGAACACACCACCCCACAGATGTGTGTCGCTCTGCTCTGCCCTCTGTCACAGCCATTACACCGCTAACTCTTATCATTCCCAGGGCAGCAAATACTAACGATTAAGTCTCATTGTGTCTCTTAGAAATGCATACGTTACATTCATTTACTACCAACCTGTGGACGGTTGACGGTGAGCTCAAAACCTCTAGAGAAAAGCAGACACTCATATAATGTCCAATCTAAGGGAACATCCTGACAGAGAGCACACTCTACAGATACACTCCTCCTCTGGGTGAGGAATATGTTGATTTGGGTCTACATCCAAATTACATACGAGCTTCTGCATACTCCTCCTGTTTCAGCAGTACGTCTCTACTGCTCGGACACTGTTATCAGAGCAGAGGGTTATTATCAGTTGAGTTAGATGTGAATCATTATCATTTACCTCCAGAAAGGCCGGAGGAGGAGGAGGAGGAGGAGGAGGAGGAGGAGGAGGAGGAGGAGGAGGAGGAGGAGGAGGAGGAGGATGTATGAATGCACCGGCAGCCATCTTGAGATGTGACCAAAATGGAGGCATGCTGAAATCTGTCCTATAGCAAAATGGCGTCTGAAAGCATGAACGCTTCTTTAAGCTGCCTATACGTCTGTCAGAAAGCGGCCTTGCACTTGAATAATCATGACAGTGCATTTGACTGCACATGTCTGCGATGAGAAGAGGAGAGAGGACAGTGAGGAAGAGCAGCTTCTGTTCTGTCGAGTCAATGATGGTGCGACTGATATATTTGTCCTCCTTTAACTCTGTTTATTTTTATCTGAGTCTCTTTGTTTATTTGTGATATTTGACTTTAATCTCTCTCTGTTTCTGTCTTTTCTTTCCCTGTTTGTCACTCGTCTCCTCCTCTTCCTCCGTCCGTCTGTCTGTCTGTCTCTGCTTCGTCCACAGGGCTTCTTGAAGAATGAGAGGGACAACGCCCTGCTGTCAGCCATCGAGGAGTCTCGCCGCAGGGTCAGTGTCTGTCCGGTGTCTGATTGCCTTTGCGATCTAAAATAAGTGATAAATGTGTCACAGTGCAATCTAAATCTCACATTTCAAGAAAACAGTTCAAAAGCAACTTCAGAATGACACAAACCAACAAACCCCGGGCATGTTGAGTTAATATTTATTGTTCACAAGTGAGAAGGTTTGAGAACATGAAGCTGTAATGGAGTTTATAGCTACAGAGAGAAGTTTGATTATTTATATAAAGCCTCATCATAATATAGTAACACTTAGAAAATCGTTTTCAGTCATTTCTGCTTGATGTGATCTCAAAGTCCTTCTGGTGTGAACCTTTAGGGATTTTTCTTAAATGGCTTCCCTGATGTGCACAGTTAATAGGCCCTGCGTTTAATTAGCTGCCGTTCCCATTATCTCCCTCCCTGCTCCCTGAGAGGAAAAAAAGACTTTGTGCAAGGGTGGAAAACTCCAATGCACTGAAGATAAAAAGAGAAAGGATGTTAAAGATGTTCTTGCAGATTCCTATTAGGCTGCTGTACCTTTTACAGCACATGAAATGCAAGTAATTTGGCTGTGAAATGAGGCAGTTAGTCTGAGCCGACCAGACTCACAGAAACCACTTGACACAAATCAAATCTCATTTTAATTCAGAGACTTCTTACAGTTACACATTCTGGATTAATGCAGCCAAAACCCATGATCCACTAACATCTGATTAAAAGAACACTTCATCAAATGTATTTCCTTTCACTCACACTTTTGGGTTGGTTGGAGAAATGGTGGAAGTTGTTTTGAAAATGAACTGGTTAACTTCTCTCTATGTGATTCAATGACTGATTTCTGATACGGCCTGAATATCCGCCACAGTGTCTTGTCTCTGTTCACAATGTCTCCAGCAGCTCTGCAGGTTAGAAGTGTTTAAAGTCAAAGAGTTAATATCCCGTCACACGTAGGGACCAAGTTAACCAGGTGAATTCTTGCTCCAGTCTACATTTGTATCTCCCTGAGCTGCAGATCAGAAGGATTCAATTATCTCACGTTCCCATTATCTCACTTTGAGTCTCTGTGGACGGTTAAAATAGACTCCTCTGGTCCTGGTGGAGCAGAACAATCTCTACAAGGCTCTGCTGCTCAATCTGGTGCATGTGTGTGCGTGTGTGTGTGTGTGTGTGTTTGTCATAGGTAAGCCTAATTTAAAAAACATACATGTATGTGCGAGGCTTCTTTTTACACCATTAATCAGGGGCTACATTCACTGCAACCTCAACCCATCTGCTAATGCCAGTGTACCCTCTGTTGGTGTGAGTCAGTGTTCATTTTGGCAGCTATTTTAGATTTAGTCTTAGTCTTAGTCTTTAGACGAAAATGCCTGTTAGTTTAGTCTTCTCAGCCCTTTATAGTTTTAGTTTAGTTTTAGTTGGCGGAAACTCAAAACATTATAGTCTTTGATTTTTGCCAAAACATTTTCTCTCTTTTAAAAAAATCATGTAGTCGATCAGATATCGTTATCAGGGTTGTACCAAGTGTTCAAATAATCAACATTTTACTGTCTTAACACTTTTATGTAATACCTTAAGTTAAATAATTCAGCCTGTTCCTGCTAAAAATTCAATCGAAAACAGTCTCGATGGGACCACTGTGACTGTATTTTGATTCTCTTGATTCAAATAAAAATGCCATGAATGCGAAATACAAGGGCTGCATTGCAGTTTTACTACGGTCCCTGAATGCACCTGCAGTGACAGACGCACTCAGACAGTGGGCTCATGGCACTCTGAAATGCATCTGCCTCTTTGATGACTAGGAGTTGATCAAAAGTTACTAAATGTGTCTGATGTATCACCAAACTTTAATAAATCAAGCTGTAGATGGGAGCTTTTTTTACGGTTATAGCGGCAAACAAGGCAATGGTCAAATATTAAACAGACGTCCCCCGGGTGTGTCCTTGTCACTAACACACACCGGGGGTAAAAATCCTCAATGAAGATGAGACAGATGCATGGAGGTGGGGAGAGCTGGTTCATAAAGCACTCCTGCTGCAGGTAGAGACCAAGCTAACACTGTCCCCTTTGAATAATAACTCAGCCTGTCACAGAACTGCATCACTTTTATTTTCCTAAGTTTTATTTCTGGGCTTTTTCGCCATTATTGACAGGACAGCCAAAGAGAGACAGGAAACATGGGAAGTAGTGAGTGGGGGAAGACATGCGATGAATGGTCAAACGGCTGGGAGTCGAATCGGTAACCTCTCCGACAAGGACTGTAGACTCGATACGTGGGGCCCTTAGACCGCTATGCCACCAGCACCCCATCGTTTTTATTTTCAAAGATTAGAAGCACAGCGAGTTAAAACATGGATTTTTAATGTCCGCCGCTAACGTTTTCGTCTCGCCATGATCTCGTTAACAAACATAAAACGTACTTTCGTCAGACTTTTTATTTCAGTGATGCACTTTAGCTCATCAGTCTCGTCTTTGACATGAAAAAACGGGTCTTGGACGAACATTTATCGTCATCATTTTAGTTAACGAAATTGACACTGCTTTGAGGGAACAGGAACATATTACATCCTGTAGCACCATGTTGAGAACTTAAACTGATTAAGAGAGCCAGAAAATTAAAAATAGAAATAAGGGAGAGAATGGCATGGTATCCAATAATTCTACCAATGATGTAGGGGAAAGTTTAATAAGAATACAGCACACTGCTGAATTTCTGTAGCATGAAAGTCTGTAGAGTCAAACATGAGAACAATCTCTGATCCCAGAGAAGCTCTTAGGACCTGTTGTGATTCATTTGCATGATTTTTCCACCTCCAGACATTCCTGTTGGCTGAAGAGTACCATCGTGAGTCCATGCTGGTGCAGTGGGAGCAGGTGAAGCAGAGAGTGTTGCACACGCTTCTTGGAGCAGGAGAAGACGCACTGGACTTCAGTCAAGATGTGGAGGTACAGTACATGTGACACAGAGCTGGGTTTTAGGTCTCTGCAGTTTAAGTAAAGACATATAAAGAAAGACAAACAGGTCTTCACCAAGAGAGAGGAGAAGTCTGAATCTGCTTAACCTCAAATAACAGTTACTCAAGTCATTTCACTTTCCCCATGAACAAAAACAGTTTAAAAGCTCTCTTTCGGACTCTGTATGACCTCATCATAGTGACTGCAGTATACACAGTGTAGAGATGGATGTGAAATAAAAAAGAATCACATCTGTGCAAAAATCTGTGAGCAACAGTGTTATTTCTTCTTTCCAATTAACGTAGTCCCATAATCCTTGGACTGATTATGTCAGCTTAAAAGGAAGTCTCAAATCTTTCAGATTGATTTTGTGCCTCTGAACTCAAAGCTGTCTACCTCCTCATCTAAACTAACGTCTCATCTGAGACTCTGAGGGACTATTTTAATCTTCATCCTGAGAGAAGAAAGAGTCTGTCATCATGTGTGTCCTCCAGTATAATCCTTTTCCAGCATGCTCCTGGTACCTGCAGTTTAATGTGAACATGTCTGCTACCTTTTTCTTCTTACTTGTTGATTTAAAGTGGAATTGTGCGTTAAGATGAAGGACTTGAGACAAAGCCCCAGTGTGCACTCACACACGGCCAGCACAGTTTGTTCTGATTCAGTTTCTGATAAATGTAAACACCGAGGACCGGCTGTCCTTCAATGCAAGAAGAGAATGGACTGTCGATACTAACGGAGGATGTCACATCAGACAGAGTGTACAGTTCTTAGGTTCATGATAATGTTTCTAATGTTTGCAGTTGTATTTATGTCATCGTCTGTTCCTCTTTGTTTATGCAGCCCAGCTTTGTGAGTGAAGTCACAGCTCCAGGAAGAAGCGCGTTGGACAGCGTGGAGGTGGCCTACGGACGTCAGGTGAGATTTTACACAGCTCAGATTTCAGCCTGAGTAGGGATGCAGACATTAACTGGTTTCAATATTAATCCTGCTTTAAAATGTCACGGTTATTTCATCGTAGAAAGTGTTTCTGTTGCCACTCTCAAAAATGATGATTACCATAACTTCCACGGCACAGACACAGAGTCACGCTGCACTCGTAGACTTCATGGTTACACAGAGCAACACCAGACTTCATGATCAAATGTCCTGTTTTCATTTCCCATCTGCACTTCTGTGCATATTCTCATTCACTCTGTTCGTCTGTCTGTCCACTTTCTTCCTCTCCAGCTGTAATTCGTTTGTTAGCCCCCAGAACTACTTTACCCTGAACTAAAAGGTTCCTGTGCCCCCGTTGTTGTCTGCGTTTCAACCGCGGGCTGAAGTCCCGGGTAGATTGTACAAATCAGGCCAGTGACGTGTGGAAAAAGAAAAAAGTAAATGCACTACACCACCAGACCAGTAGAGGGCAGTAAAACAAAGACGTATGCCATTCATCACAGATGACACCATAGAAGCAGACGGACAGGCAGGTATCATTATGAGCAACACAACAGTTAGCCTGTTAGCATGAAGAGACTCAGCTGACGCTGTTTTAGATGGTGCTATATTTCATCACAGATGGATTCACTGAATCAACACGTGAGAAGAGATAAGTGAGAGTAGCAAAGACGTTTCAACACGGCTTTAAAATCCTTTTGAACTCAAAAAGCCGTGGCAGAGATCGCCAGTGTTTTAGTTTAAACAGCGACCCTGTTAACTGGAGACTCTCAGCCGGATGCATCCCTCATAAACGTCTTTGGACGATCATTGAATATCTGATGAGGATATTTTGAAATTTTAATAAAAACTAAACTAGTTTGCATTCCCAGGAAATCCCTCTGTGTTTCAACAGCTGTGTAAATTCAACAAACACCGACACGTTCAGCTGAAGGTCTTCAGTTTACAGGGTCACTTTTAAAACCGTAACACCGGGACAGACACATTCGCGGTGGGCTGAGAGAAGACTACTGTTACAAGCTGCTAAATCAAGAGAATCACAGCTTCTTCTTTTGAAAAGTACACACACATACAAAAAAGATAGAACAAATCAAAACTAATGAAAGAAAGAGAAATCAAGTGAATCACAGATGTGTGTGATGTTATTGTGGACGACGGGCAGAATAAAAACACTGCAGGTAATCTACCAATCAGACACGTTCAGCATCGCAGGCCCTGCCCCTCAAAAGTCCCAGAACCTTTGAAAAGTACTACCCCCCCAAGCAGGGGCTTTTCAGGGGGGACATTAACTACCCCTGAACTAAATTGAGACACTGGTTCCTCCAGTCAAAACGCACGCAGTTCAAGGGTAAAGTCCCTAGTTTCAGGGTAAAGTTGCTGTGGTCAAATAACGCCTTTAGAGCACTCAGAAAGACTAGAAAAGCACCATGTAAGTCCAAGTCCATCAACCAAGTCAATTTAAAGACGTAGTCATGTCATGGCTGAGTGGATGAAGTAAGAGTTAGGAGCACTTCATTTCTTTTGCATCATGTAGTGCATGTTTTGAGTCCTTATTGACCGACATATATCAATATACATTGATTTGATATGTATGTAAACATTGCACACTGATGTGAATAAATATACGGTGATAATAACCCCTGGTTTATGAGGCAGGCTCTGTAATATTCTGTCTTTGTTCAGAGAGGACTGTGGATGGAGCCGGACACAGAGGAGTGAGAGGGGAGTGACGTGATAAAGGGCGTCAGGTCAGAATTTAATCCACTCCTGTGTCTGTAGCCTTTAGACATGGGGCGTGCAGTTTAACCACTGAGCTAAATCAGTGCTCCAAATATCAGATTTTAATATTTGGAAAACAAATCGTGAAGAAATTAGGAAAAGAAAGGGAACAGTGACTCTACTAACATCTGTCCGTGTCCACTGAGGTGTCATTTATTAAACAAATCTAAAGTCTGTAATGACTCTGATGATCCTGAACATGAGGATAAAACTCGCCTCTTGAGTTGTACATAGTTAGACAGACTTTAACAGAACTCAGAGTCTGTTTGTGATGCCCTCGGTCTGATCGCTCAGTTAAAACGGGGTCACAGCAAGACAGGAAGAGGCAGATCAAACGTATTGATTGATTGGGTGGTAGAGGAGGGACTCTGGGTGATTCTCTCTGTCTCTCTCACTCTATTTCTGTCTCTACCATCCCTCCAGCCTTATTATCCTGTTTGACCTTCTCTTTCTTTCTCTCTCTTTCTCTCTCTTTCCTCTCTCTCTCTCTGTCTCTGTCTCTGTCTCTGTTTGTCTCTGACCTGCGACACAAAGTGGACCGTTAAACGTGGATTTTCCTGAACCATGTGTCGACACATCGCGTGCGGCATCATCTGCCTGGTCTTTTTCATTCTCTTTGATGACCTTTTGAACATTTTGATCCTTTTCTCCTTGTTTTTAATCGTGAACCACTTCACTCGATGGTCCTAGTGTTGGATTTTACTTTCGGAGTGAGGGTGGAGATGTAGGCGGATTTATGCTTGTTCATTCAGCGCTTAACTTTGTGGTGGAGTCCATCGACTCTAACCTTCCTTCTTCTGCCTCTCTCTCTCTCGATCTTTAGATTTACATTTTCAATGAGAAGATTGTGAATGGTCACATTCAGCCGAGTCTGGGAGATTTATGTGCTTCAGCAGCAGACAGCCTGGATGACAAGGTGAGAAAACTTTCTTTTACTCCTACTGTTTACTTGAAAGTGTCTTAATGTAACTCTGTCGCTCCCTCTATTCCCCCCAGAACGTATCAGAGATGTGGCTGATGGTGAAACAGATGTCCGATGTATCGCTTGTTCCAGTGAAAGACACCCTTAAAAGTCGCACCTCTGTTGAAATGCAGATGGCTTTCGTACGGCAGGCGCTCAGCTTCCTTGAGAACAGGTGACTGTGCTTGTACGGTGGTTAGCTGACTTTGAAGATGTACACATGTAAAACAGACCCAGAACTCAAGATTTAAGTTGACCTGGATCAGCAGGATCAGGCATGTCCAAAGTCTGACCTGAGGGACAATCACGGCCTGAGGTCTGCTTTTATACGGCCCCAAGCTTCCATCTTATGGCACAGAAATGAATCTCTTTCTGAATTATGTTTTAATCTGCATTTTCTTTCAAGTGCATTCACAAAACTAGAGTAGATCCAGTGACGTCTCACAAAACTACACAGACCTGGACTCTGCATAGACTACTTGAATAAAGCTAAGGTCTGTGAACTCTGCAGGACTAGATTAGAGCAGAAACACAAGAACTCTTAAAGTTGGCCTGTTTAAAGTAGAGATGGGCATTTCAATCCAAAATACTATTCGATAATCATTGGCATCTATTTGCCGATTATTCGAATAATCCACACACACACACACACACACACACACACACACACACACACACACACACACACATACACACACACCTGTCCCGTTAACAGCCCGTTTATGTGACAGTCGCGTTAACCAGCAGCAGGACGAGGTGCTGCTAGTAGCGTGCACTGACAGTGTCTGTCTCGATCTTTATGTATGTGTTTCTGTGGCGCAGCGTGGCGTGTGTTTACATTTTACAGTCATGCTCAGTCTCTGAAATACGTGTGTAGTAGTGTGAGATTAAGAAACAGAGAAAATCACAGAGATTGTCGCTAATGTTTTCATTCTTCTTTTGCTATTTAATGCAGTTAGCATTCTTCTTCTTCTGTTATTTAATGCGGTCAGCAAACAGCTTTAAGACGCTCTGTAGCCACCAGGCACCGGTAAAAACAATAAAAATTATACTTTTGAAAGAGAAAATATTACTAATATTAGTAACTCTTCGATTTTTACGAAGTGAACGAATATTCGAATATTCAAAAATCATTGCCCATCCCTAGTTTAAATGAACGTATTTATCATGACCTGAAAATGTGCCAAGTCCAAAGACAGAAAAGAGGACACAGACTAGGTCAAGGTTATGAATCTGCAAAACTGATGCATCAAAATGTTGTTCACTGGTAGAAATAATCCTAAAAACAACGTGAAAAAGAATTGTGATAAACTCCAGATCGTGATGCTGCCATAAAAAAATCTTGACATGATATTTTCCCCCACCCCAATTTACTCGTGAAGAAACAAGAGTTAGTTCATTTTTACGTGGCTGTAACACTGGAGCACAGAGAACTGAAGACAAATCAGGTATTTAGAGATACTTTAAGGACGGCAGGTTTTATTTCATAAGCTCGAGATAACTACTGATTTCTTCAAAGAAATTGTAAAAACGTTAGTGTTATAAAATAGAGCATTCATATGTTACCTTTATATTTGAAGTAAAACATGTCAGCGGGTGTTGCTGGCCAAATGTGGCTCTCTTTGAAAAAGGTTTGGACACAGCTGATCGTTTGTCTCCTCTGTCCCAGCTATAAAAACTACACCATGGTGACCGTGTTCGGAAACCTCCATCAGGCTCAACTGGGAGGAGTGCCCGGAACGTACCAACTAGTGCGCAGCTTCCTCAACATCAAGCTACCAGGGCCCCTGCCTGGCATGCAGGTAACCTACACACACATGCACACACAGACTTGTAGCTCTGGAGTTCATTTTACAAAGACCCTTAGTAAACACGATGTTCATCCACACTTCAGGACAATAGTAGTGTGAGGTTCAGGGTAAGAGTACAAGTATGTCCTCGGTGTCTCAGTCCTCTGTCCATCAACAACACCATCCGACTGTGTATCAGTAAACACACTGAGACTGAACAGAGTAATCTCTGAGTCCTTGTGATTCACAAGCAGAGTGAGAGAACCCTTTGACATGAGAGCAGCTTATAATCTGAATAATTCTCCCTTTAAATAGCAGAAAAAATACCGCGCCAAGTTCTTCTGGGTCAGTGGCACAGTCGCGTTCTGCTGACCACGCCTCATTTTGAGAGCAGTGCACCTCCTGAGCGCAAAGAGGGGCACAAACAGATCTGCTCCTGAAGCAATGTGTGTGCTGGGCATTAAAATGCCAACTGAATCAGTCACAATTTTGTCGTAGCATTGGCACCGCTCTGAGTGCTGCTTTAGGCTGAGTGTAAGAGAGAACGCTGTTTTTAATCCAGCAGCTCTATTAACCCTGAAATCCAGAGAAATGTAACCCAGAAACCCAGTAAGGGTGTAAAAATAGAGAGCCTGCCAAATGTTAGTCTTAAACTCATTTCCTAGATCTCAGATATATTTGCAGGCAGGGACCAGCACACTCTGAGGAAAACGTATGTTGGTGTAAAATGAAGATGGACCCTACTTTGAGCTTGATTAAAGGACACGTGCAAAGACAGTTTCAAATCTGCTGCAGGTTGTGTAACACAGTGTGAAATGTCTAGATACAGTCTATATCTGTACACAGCTGAGCGACTGGAAGTGTTGTTGCTAGCATGGTCCTCTGTTGAGATCACTTATCAAACACATGTAACAGACATTATGTGAGGAAAGGATCTTCTAACTTAGAATGGGATGATTGTAGTTAAGTGTATTAAATGCCTCTCTATGCTTCAGGACGGGGAGATAGAGGGTCACCCAGTGTGGGCTGTGATCTACTACTGTCTGCGCTGTGGAGACCTGAACGCAGCCATGCAGGTGGTAAACAGAGTCCAGCATCAGCTCGGAGACTTCAAGACCTGGTTTCAGGAGTACATGAACAGCCCAGACAGACGGTGAGATCACCTCCTCTTCTTTGTTTATACACTACCAGTCAAAAGTTTGGACACACCTTCTCGTTCAATGGTTTTTATTTATTTTAATTATTTTCAACATTGTAGATTAATACTGAAGACTTCAAAACTATGAAAGAATCTGGTTTTGCCATAATCTGGATTATAACATTAGTCAAATAGGGTTATCCATTGTGTACTAACCCTACCTCTGAACAACACAACTGATGGTCTCAAACACATTAAGAAGGCAAGTCATTCTACAAATGAACTCTTGACAAGGCTCATGTTAATTAGAAACCATTCCAGGAGACCACTTCATGACGCAGACTGAGAGAATACGAAGAGTGTGCAAAGCTGTAATGAAGGAAAAAGGGGGCTACTTTACAGAATCTAAAATATAAAACATATTCTGCTTTGTTTAACACTTTTTTGTTCATTCAGTAATTCCATATATGTTCTTTCATAGTTTTGATGTCTTCAGTATTAATCAGTGTTTACAATCATTAAAATAAATACAAACCCTTGAATGAAACTTTTGACTGGTAGTGTACATCATCTGCATTGAGCTGCCTCAACTTGTCAAAGACAGCCAAGCTGTTTTCTGATCTCCTCATTCTCTTGTCATCGTTTCACTGCAGCCTCTCCCCGACCTCAGAGAACAAACTTCGGCTCCACTACCGTAGAGTGCTGAGGAACAGCGCCGACCCCTACAAGAGAGCTGTCTACTGCCTGATTGGAAAATGTGACATCAGTGATAACCACGGAGAGGTGGCTGACAAGACTGAGGACTACCTCTGGCTGAAGGTACGCAGTTGTTCTTTGGCATTTTGTGTTCAGGTTTAAGAGATGTGCACACTTGAGCAGAGTCTGGTCAGAGTCAATGATCATTATTCAAATCTGAGTTTCCACCAAAGCGTTGAAGATGTTGGTCTTGTCATTCATCACCTCAGGGCCTATTCCTTTTCAGTGAAGCAATCCTTTTGACTTTTTATTATCGTCATTGTTTTCTTATCTGTGCAGTTGAACCAGGTGATTTTCGATGATGAAGGCAGCAGCTCTCAGGACAGACTGACCCTGCCACAGCTTCAGAAACAGCTGCTGGAGGACTACGGTGAGTGACTGCAGCTCTGTATCAGCTTAATTAGAAGAATTTCGGCAATAGTTTCTCAACAGTAAACTCCAAACTACCTCAAACTAGGGATGCAAATTTTAAGTGTTTTCTGTGATTGATCTTTGGAAATGTTAACAAAAAATTACCAATTACTCTTGTTTTCCATGTCAAAAACAATGTCAAATGCGTTTTTCCCCTGAAACAAAATTTCCTTTACGACACAATGTATATAACTGACGGTATTGAACAGCTACGGATCGTATTGAGGTGCTCAAAATGTTAAACATGCTGAATATCAACATGTAGAGTAGGCTCATGATCTCCACGGACACACAGTCATAAAAGTGAAGACTCAGACTTCAACAAGAGAACTGAACAGAAACATATTTCAGACTCACAGTGTCCAGTTTTCTGTCTACTCATTCTTATTGAAAAAAATAGGCATATGAACGCGGTCAGGTGTCAACCGGGTCATAATCAGTCCGGCGGCGGAAAAACAAAGCACTTGTGGAGACCTGTTACTCAGCCGCAGCCCCCAGCTGAGCGTCTCCGCTGTCAGCTGATTCACATCAAAACATGCTTTAAACTTAAAACACCTCCCTGATAGCTGAACCAAATATAAGACCACATGATGTTTGTTCCACGTGATAGAAAATCAAATCCAAATTATCGATACTCGATTAATTGTTGACATCCCAGCCTCAAACACCTCGGTTAAGATATCACAGAGGGTAGCAGATGTATGCATGCCTGCTCTTTGCTTCTATAGACCAGACTTTGCTGTGACACTGTCTATAAATCAGAGCCCCTTACTTCAAAGATGCAACAGTCAAATTTCTAAACTTGGAAATCAACCGATACTGAAATACAATCTGACACGACTGTGAGAGTCTAATGAGATGTACCTGCTGTATGTCATGAACTCTGTACGGCTGCCAGCTCTACAGACTGTGATACCATCATACTTTCACCACTATACTAGGGATGGGCAATGATTTTCGAATATTCAAATATTAGTTCACTTGGAAAAAATCAAAGAGCACTTTTAAAATGACAATATTTTGTCATTTTAAAAGTGCGATTTTTTTCGTTTTTACCGGTGTGTCTGGTTGTAATACTGTATTCCTGCCAGATGGTGGTTATAGAGCGTCTTAAAGCTGTTTGCTAACTGCATTAAACAACAGAAGAAGAAGAATGCTGACTACATTAAATAGCAAAAGAAGAAGAAAACATCAGCGACAGTCGACAGGAGACGACTATTCGAATAATCACTGAATAGATGCCAATGATTATCGAACAGTGTTTTGGCTTGAAATGCCCATCCCTACATTATACCAGTCTGTTAAACAACATGCGTATATTTGTAATGATATATTTATCTATCAGTCTGAGTAAGGATACTATGATCATGACTGTTTCAGTGGTTTGAAATACTCAGTGTGTTTGTTTTGGATCAGAGGAAGATGGTGAAAATTTGGCCCCTGGTAAAAAAAAAACGTCAAAACAAACAAACCAGGAAAAAAAGAGAAATAAAAAAATAAAAAAAAGCGAGCACCTGGACACAAGCTGGACTCACTTTAACAACAGCTTGCCTCACAGCCCCTCTGGATACTGTTTGTGCCAAAGTCTGAATAAAACAGGATTGCTCCATGTCGCTCCGACGTTCAGAGGAGGCTGCTGCAAAGAGGAAGTTCTATCTGAAGAGTCACGTTAATGTCTCTGTGTTTATAACTTATAGTATGTCATTGATGCATGGAGAGGTGATCACTTCAACACCTGATACTGAATGTGAGAGAGCACCAGAGGCATTTCAGAAAACTGTGACCGAGCAGCTCACACACACAGCGTAGATTAAACACGGTGTTGTAAACTTCTCTTCAATTATTCAGAGACTCTGATGTCTCAACTTAAAGCACCGCTCTGTGTGGATTTAGCAACAAAGCACTAAGCTCTTTATTCCGTCCTGTAGATGTTTAAGTTATGTATTTTAACAGCAAACCTAACTCTTGGAGAATAATTATCTTTTTGCTGATGGTCTCGGTTGTTTTTGTAGCTCATAAAGAGTAATCGCTCTTCATTTCAGTCTGTTTCATAACAAGTTGAAATCTCCTCAAAGGAGCTCTAATACACATAAAAAGGAAAACAAACTTTGTGCCGTTCTTCTATGTATGGGTTATTCATGAGAGAAGTGAAGAAGGAAGTTTTCATTGAGACTAAGAAAAGAGCTCTGGAGATGAGTGTGTGTTGCACCTTCTGACCCCTCCGCCTGATCCCGACCCTGCACCCTTTCCTCACGACGTCTGATTGACAGACATCACAAGGAGAGCCAGGATCCTTCAGGGAGACTTTCACTTTGATTTTTAACTCAAACTGATTTCTGAAACAACCTCCTGCCCCCCTGATGCACAAAAAGGGGAACACGAGAGCTTCAGGACTTCACTCCCACTGACTGTAAAGGAGCAGTTTCTCTCTCCCTGGTTGTTGCCTTCTCCATGGGCCGATCCTGCTCTGTTCAGATAAGACTGCACTCTTTTCCTCCCCCCTCTCTCCCCGTACAGCCTGTAGCCTGGTTCTGTTTCCTCTCCGCTGCTCGCTCGCTCCCTCGGTTGTCTGGCACAGTGTTCCTTGTTGTCCTCCATCTTGCTTCACAGCGGGTCGCAGAGCCCAGAGCCTCTCTTGGTTTCTCCCGCAGACTGCCAGCCTCGTCTGTTCTGTGTTTCTGTCCTTCACTTCTCTGAGTCTCCGTCCTCATTTTATCCCTCCTTCTTCTTTACTCCTGCACCGTAGTTCTCCCTCCTTCCTCCCCCTGATTTTCCTCCTCTCTCACATGTTCTCCTCTCGCATGTGCATTTCTTCTCTCTCTTTTCTTGTTTGCAAACTATGCTGCAGCCCCCCTTCTCCTCACACCCACACTCTTATCTCTCCGCTTTCGTCCTTTTTCTTCTCTTCATCGCTCTCTCTCGCTCCCTCGCTCTCTTTTCATCTCTCGTGTGCTTTTGCTTTTTGAACTAAAGTGCTGTAAGTCTGAGATAAGGCTATAAAATGGCTGACATGGTCCACCCTGTTCTTCTGCTCAAACTTTCAGCCAGCCAGAGGATTAAGGATTATAATTAAAAAGTAAACTTGATGACTAAGTACCTGCTCTGGACAGAATGTTTCCAAACGTGGAGGAAGCGTCGTGCAGGCCTTGCTGGCTTTTACCACTGAATACATATCAACCGTCTGTCCTTATTAAATATATATTTATGTAATTATCACATTCGATTACTTCCTTGTTGTCTTTTTATTCAAGGCGAGAACACCACACCGCTGATTTCTATATGTTCTCTTAATTAGACTTCTATTGAGCACACACTGTGCGTGATTGACAGGTCCTCTCTCTCTCTCGCTCCTTTGTGAAGGAGGGATGAGCTGCACATTTATAATCATTCCTCATAAAAAAAACTGAACTCACGATCTCAGCACAGCTCTGCACACGCTCAGACTAACACACTTCTTAAATATGCATCTGAAAATCTTCTAAATGTTCGTGCACGACAGAGAAACTGAAACAGAAAATATGCCAAAACACACAAAATTAAAACTCTGAGACAGAAGTGGAAATGTACTAAACTGAAAATTAAATTCATGCAGTATGAAAGACGTGATATTTTACAAACCTGTGAATAATGAAAGTCAGAGCTGTGCTTCAAGAGATAGTTTACAGTTTATCTGTTATCTTTTACAGATCTTGACAGTCTTTTCTTTGTTCCCGTTGGACGTCCGTAGATCTCTGTATACTCGCCTCAGTCAATCATCTTTACACAGCTTACAGCCTCCAGATTATTTAAACCAGCCGTCAGACCCATTTCTCCTCCGTTCTTTGCATCCCTCCGTTTGCTTCCTGTTCAATTCAGAAATAATCTGAAGATCTTGTTAATGACACACAAGGTCCTGCACGGTCTGCCTCCCAGTTACATTTCTGACTTCCTCGTTCTTATTTAATTTAATTTGAGTTTATTTGATTAGGACAATGCACATCTATCAACATTTCCACACTATGCATCAATGTATATATGCCGGAATTAGCACAGTAGCTAAATTTCATCCGTAGTCCTAAGGCAGGTACTTACATAAAACAAAAACAAGATTTAAAATCACAGGATGTCACAAGACAGGTAACAGGACACTACACAAACTGACTTACAAACAAATTTTACATACAAAACGTTCCCTTTTGTGACATTATAAAAACAGGATGGAAGGTGAGGACGAAGCGGGAACGGGCATCAAATGAGGAAACAGATTATTCATTTGTACATGACTGGTTTGTTTTTAATCAATGTTTAGGACTGATTTTAAAATTGCACTTTTAACATACAAGGCCCTAAATGGATTGGCACCATCCTACTTGGCCGATATCCTTTAAGTTCACAACCCAGCTCGAGCACTGAGGTCAACAAACCAGCTGCTCCCGGATGTGCCTAAAACTCCGGGGCGACTGAGCCTTAGCAGCAGTGGCCCCTGAGCTCCAGAATGGCTTGCCACTCCAATTACGATTGGCCGCCACTGTTGAATGTTTTAAATCTTTGTTGAAGACCCATCTCTTATCTTTGGCCTTCTCCTCGTGAGGAGGACATTAATATCCCGATATGTTGTGTTGTTTATTATTGTCTAAATGTACTTTTTACCTTGTAAAGCACTTTGGTCAACACTGGTTGTTTTTAAATGTTCTATATAAATAAAGTTGACTTGAGTTGACTTAGGTGTTTTTTTAAAGGTACCGTAGTTCTCAAACTCCTTATTGTGAGCTGGTAGTTTGTTCCAGGACTGTCTGCCTCTGACAGACACTATAGGCGTTTTCAACCGCAGGAACTCTACCCCAGAACTAGGGACTTTACCCCTTAACTACGTGCATTTTGACTGGAGGAACCAGGGTCTAAATTTAGTCCAGGGGTAGATAATCTCCCCCCTGAAAAGCCCCTGTTTGGGGGGTAGTACTTTTCAAAGGTCCTGGAACTTTCGGTTGAACGTTACGGTGTTTGTGGAGTTTAAACAGTTGTTGAAACACAGATTGAGTTCCTGGGAATGCAAACTAGTTTAGTTTTTTTATTAAGATTTCAAAATATTATTTATTATCATTTTTTTTCTCCATACGTCACTGGCCTGATTTGCACACTCTACCCGGGACTTCAGCTCGCGGTCGAAACGCAGACAATAATGGGGGCAGGGGAACCTTTTAGTTCAGGGTATAGTAGTTCTGGGGGCTTAAAGGCCCCGGAACTCTTGGTCGAAATGCACGTTATCATTTGGCTGAATTTAGCTTTAAGTCTTAGTACATCACAGTCTCCTCTAGTTTGTGCTCTAGTATTTATCGTATTGTGTTTTCTTTTTATAAATTTGTTCAATGGTGGAGGGATAAGCCCATTTAAAACTTTAAAAACAAGACAGATGTCAGTATAGGTTTGAAAGTATTCCACTCCTCGTCCTCTCAGATCTTCTATCCTTCTTTCCATCCCTCACTCTGACTCCAAAACAAAAGGTGATGGTGTGTTAGCTGTATATGCCCCCTTCCCTCTGAGATCAGGTCTACTGAATCTTAAGGATGCTCCAACAAGCTCCTCAAAACTCCTCTGCACAGACAAGCCTTCATGTCACCCCCAAATCCTGCTTTTCTGTTTGTTTGACCCTCCAGTATTTATACATGTGGTTGTGATTTGTGTTGTTTGTTTTTAGTTCTGTGTTTTAAAAGTGCTGAAATCATAAAATGTTACTTACAAAACGAGCGTGTGCATGTGGAGGTGGAAGAACTACTTGAGAATTGTGCTCAGATTCCCCTGAGTCTGCCCTGCTTCACAGGTTTTGGTGTGAAAGGAGGAGTCTGTTCAGACCACGCAGATATCCTAAACAGTTTTTTATTAGTGAACAGAATAGCCAGAGATAATGATGACGTAATGAGGGATAAGTGGCACCTCCTGCTTGGACTTAACTGGTAAACCAGACGCTTGTAAAACACGTTGAGCACGAGTCAGTACGAGATGTTACCTCATGAAGGTTTGTAAGTCAAAGCTTTGAGGCGTGGATTGTAAAAAATAAATTCTGTCATCTAAACATCCCTCTTCCCCTCATCTTTTCTCCCACAGGAGAGTCTCACTTCTCTGCGATCCAGCAGCCCTTCCTGTACTTCCAGGTGTTGTTCCTCACGGCTCAGTTTGAGGCGGCGGTGGCGTTCTTGTTTCGTGTGGAGAGACTGCGGAGTCACGCTGTGCACGTGGCGTTGGTCCTGTACGAACTGAAGCTGTTGTTGAAGTCGTCCGGACAGAGTGCTCAGCTGTGTGAGTTTAACCACCTTTATTTTCACGATGCTGCAGCCGATTGAGATTCAGGAGAAAGAAACGTGTTTAACTTTGTCTCTGCAGTGAGTCAGGAGCACGGCGACCCTCTCATGGTGCGCCGCCTCAACTTCATCCGCCTGCTCATGCTGTACACTCGCAAGTTTGAGTCCACTGATCCACGAGAGGCTCTGCAGTACTTTTACTTCTTACGGTAAGCTTTCACACAAAGAGAGAAGGAGAGGCGCCATAGATTGCATCGCCGCTTGTGTCGAGTCATGTTTGTGATTCCTTCTTTGTGTCGTTCTGCAGCAACGAGAAAGACAGCCAGGGAGAGAACATGTTCATGCGCTGTGTCAGTGAACTGGTCATTGAGAGTCGAGAGGTGAGTGACACACGTTACTCACGGACCCTCTTAAATATGTGCAACACAGTTCAGAGGGTTTGACCAATCAGAGTCAAGTATTTAAAGCTCCTGTGAGGAACTTTCTATGGATTTTGGTTCCCCCTGTGGACAAAATGTTAAGATATATTCCTACATTTTAGAAATCTAAAATGAAACTTAACCCTGTAAAGCCTGAACCATCAAGTAATTGCCAGAAAATTCTAATTCTTTGAAAATACTGTACTTGTCTTCTCTGTGGTGCGTACTGTGCATGTTTGTGATTTAGTGTTTTGTCTTTGTTGCAGTTCGACATGCTGTTGGGGCGATTAGAGAAAGACGGCAGCAGGAAGGTAAGAAGATTTCTCCTTTGATCTCTTTACCTCCTCTGTGCTCATTGTGTTCCTGTTGCCTCTCAGCTTCTCTCTTATCTCTCGCTCATCATATTTTCCGTGTGCGGGGGTTTCTGTCAGCCAGACGAGGACAGAAATATTCCCTTCCTTGGACATGTCTCCTCCATGTTTTGATGCTCTCTCCCTCTGTCAAGTCATCAAAAAGCTCTTTCTGATGCTTCATTGTAGCTTCTGCTCGAGACGTTTGAGTCTTTTATTCCCCTTAAACTGATGTAGCTGTAGATCTGATGCCACCCACACCAGAGACATGATGTGCTAACTGTGTTGTCAGAGTCTTGTCTGCTACCTTAATGTTCTGAGGGGACACTTCTCTGCTGATGGCATGTTAGATTAAAGTATTGGTTTACAGTGCTGCACATGTGAGTGTATGGATTTAATTCAAGGCTGTATCTGATAAGAGACACATTTTAAAGTGGCGAAAATCGGATTCTTCTCGACTCGTGTTGTGTACACTGTCATAAAATAATCTGAGTCACATCTGAGCAGGAAAACTCGTTCACTTTTTCCTGCAGTGTGAACGCAGCCTGAGACTCTACAGATGGTGTTTTATGAGTCTCCCCTCAGCCAACTTCTTTTATTTAGCGCCTCTCATACACAGAATAAACTTTACATGATTACTTTCCTTATGCTTCAGTCTAAGACCAATCAGCTATTTTTACGACTATGAAATCCACACCACAGTTCTCATCTGTCTTTTAGTTTAATAGATCCAGGAAAATGATCCAGGAAAACATCAGATTCATTATTTGTAAAAAGAAGAAGATTGATGATTAATTCTCTGATTGTTGTCTCAGACAACATCGTCTTGAAGTTGTCAAAGGAAGAATTCGATTTTAAAAATGCTAAAATCACGGGCAGCCTGGGCTCGATTCTAGCCTGTAGCCCCTTTCCCACATGTCCTACTCCCAATATATATATATAACTTCAAATAATTTATAACAAGAATATATTGCATATAAAAAAATTTAAACTTAAAAAAAATATATAACAAAAAATAACTTAAAAATGTGTAACTTAAGATATATATATAACTTCAACAAAAAATATATCTTAAAAAATATATAACTTAGAACAATTATAACTTTAAAAATATATAAAGCACAAAAAAGTATATAACATAAAAAGAAATTATAACTTAAAAAAATAAAGCTTGAAAACATATATATATCAAAATAACTTAAAAATATATATAACGTAAAAAAAATGTTTTACTTAAACAAATTGGAACATTGAAATACATATATAACTTCAAAAACTAAATATAGCTTAAAAAATATACAACTTAGAACAGATATTACTTCAAAAAATATATAGCGTAAAAAACAACTTAAAAAATGACTTTAAATACATATATAAAACTTCAACACATAAATATAACTTAAAAATATATATAACTTAGAACAGTTATCTTTAGAAATATATAGTTTTAAAATATACAACAAAAACTTTAATAAATATATGATTAGAAATATATGTAACGTAAAAGAATACTAGTCTCTAAAGATTTTTCAATAATTAATTTTTTAGACACGTTTTGTTTTTTTATTTGTTATAGAAACGAAGACTTCAACAAAGCAAATCATACAACATTTTTATAATCACCTAATAAGAGTGATAGTTAAAAATATACAACCAAAGAGAGCAACTCACCCAGCCCTTAGGCTGTCCTTCTTTAATGTTGTAAAATGAAACTAAGAGATCATGGTTCAGCTGCTGTGTGTTGAATCGAATATGAGCATTTTTTTGGCCACACATGACTGAAAATGTTATTATTCTCTGAAATGTAAAATAATACCGAGGTGAACTGGCTGTTGTTGGTTGTAAGAAGCGCCAGGGTGCGGCTGTAACGGAAGTCAGCCTGTCATCAGTGAGGTGTGCACTACTGCTGCAAATCTGTCCTCCCAGGGACATGTCACAAACCTCGTATAAAGAGCAACTCATGTTAGTTCTAATGTTTCAATCTTTCAGGTATATGCAAAACCATAAATGTGAGTAGATCTAACACCTGGATTTAGGATGATGGACTTCAGCAGAGAGATAAACGGGGATAAACGTGGAAAGGGAGAGGCAGTGAGAGGACGTCATGCTAATAATATCTGAGGTCAAATCATGATAGTCTGGGTCCTAACAATGCTGCACTAACTCTACCATCTGAACTGCAGTGTCTCACTCTCATCTCCTCCTCTTCCTCCTCTTCCTCCTCCAGCCTGGAGTCATAGATAAGTTTGCTGGGGACACCAGAGCCATCATCAGTAAAGTGGCTTTGGAGGCAGAGAACAAGGGCTTGTTTGAGGAGGCGGTCAAACTGTACGAGTTGGCAAAGGTGAGCATATTGTCCTCTGCAATCTCTGCATCCTGCTGCACTGTACTTCTGCATAATCACTGTCCTCTGAGTCCTCTCACTGTCTCTGTGTCTTTACTCTGAGTGTAGAACCCAGATAAGGTTCTGGAGCTGATGAACAGGCTGCTGAGCCCGGTCATCGCTCAGGTCAGCGCTCCTCAGTCCAACAAGGAGAGACTGAAGAACACTGCAGTGGCCATCGCTGAGAGGTACACACACACGCACACACACACACACACTCTCTGATGTTGCTCCTGAGCTTATACTGCTGTACTGTTTTCTATTCAACCAGCATTACAATTTTTTAATTCCTACCGTACATGTGATGGCAGTGGTAGGACCAGTATCCAGAGTGATACTGGGAAAACTTCTGTCTTACCTCTGGTCCCTTTGCAGCTCCACGAGATACGAGTTACAACGCTCCACAGAGTTTAGACAGATCAGATAAAACACACTATGAACATGTAATAATCTTCCAAAAGAACTGGACACATTAATATCACATAACAAATTTAAGAGTATCATGAACATCACAGTGAGGCATGTGAGGTATATATTTTCATACAGCTGTGATTCTGTGTCTTCTATCTTGGCTAGGACTCTCTTGAAAAGATGTTTTATCTCAAAGGGACTTCCTGGTTAAATAAAAGTTTAATAAGTAAATAATAACTCTGTTGCTCCGTTAGCAGTCCACATGACAGAGCACCGTGACGAGCAGGAAGACACCGTCTTAAAATCTGCCTCTCTTGATCGAGCGTTTGTCAGGGAATCCCTGAAGCACAGATTAATTTGTTCTCTGTGCGGTGGAGTGAGGGGCTGCGTTAAAGAGATATCTGATAGATGTTTATTGAAAACTCATGATGGGAAACAAATACGTGGTGATAGCGTGACGTGCTTCAGGTCATGTGACTAACATCACACGTCTTGTGATGTGACTCTTGCACGTCTAAATCAGTTGACCTGCAGTAATTAGACGGTTCATGTTTTAGTTTCTGTTCATGTAGCAGTGTTCATTTCGTTAACGAAAATTTTGTTCGTCAATGACTCATTTTTTCATGAGGAAAACAAGACTATGACGAGGTAAACTGCATCACTGATAATAAAATCTCTGATGAACGTATGTTTAGTTTTTGTTGATAAGACGAAAACTTTAGTGGAGGACCGTCGGACATTAAGAATCCATGTTTTCCCTCGCTGTGCGTCTTTAAAGATAGAAGAGATGCATTCCTGTGACAGGCTGAGTTATTATCTGAGGGGCTCAGTGTTAGCTTGGTCTCTACCTGCAGCAGGTGTGCTTTATGAACCAGCTCTCCTCACCTCCATGCATCTGTCTCTTCTTCATTGAGGATTTTTACCCCTGGTGTTCATTAGTGACAAAGACACAACCAGGGGACGTCTGTTTAATATTTAACCCTTGCCTTGATTGCTGCTATCACCGTAAAAAGCTCCTTGTGTAGAGCTTGATTTGTTCAAGTTTGGTGAAACATCAGACACATTTAGTAAGTTTGATCAACTCCTCGTCATCAAAGATGCAGATGCATTTCAGAGTGCCGTGAACTGTCTGTCAAGTGCGCCTGTCACTGCAGGTACATTCAGGGACCGTCGTAATAGTGCAATACAGCCCTTATATTGTGTCCATGGCATTTTTATTTGAATCAAGAGAATCAAAATATCTTCATAGCGGTCACATCAAGAATGTTTTCTTTTTTCTGTTTAGCAGGGACAGGCTGAATTATTAAACTTAAGATATTACACAAAAGTGTTAAGAGTAAATGATTGACTATTTGAACACTTGGTAGCCCTGATACTGATATCTGATCAACTACATGAATTATTTTAAAGAGAGAAAATGTTTTGTTAAAAATCAAAGACTAAAATGTGACTAAAACTAAACACAAAAGTTTTGATTTTCTGTCGACTAAAACTATAAAGTGCTGAAAAGACTAAAATGTGACTAAAACTATAACAGGCATTTTCCTCTAAAAACTTAGACTAAATCTAAAATAGCTGCCATAATGAACACTGGTGTAGTTACTGCTCTACTTATTTGTATGTTCTTTTGTAAATGTCTATCACAGTTCTTGTCTCATTTTCTGGTAAAAGCTTTCCATTTTGGTTTTGGCTGTGTTGTTGTGGTTTGATATGCAGTGTGTATTTCTCTGTGTGCTGAATGAAAGGAAGCACGTGACTTCTAAAACTGATTCTCTCTCCTCTGCAGATATCGATCTCAGAGTATAGCTGGAGAGAAGTCAGTGGACAGCACTTTCTACCTGCTGTTAGACCTCATGACGTTCTTTGATGAGTACCACGGGGGTCACGTAGACCGGGCCTATGACGTGAGTGAAACTCTGATAACACGGGAGGAGGAGTGATGTGTAACAGGATCTCAGAGTGACTTGGAGTGATGGTTTGATGTGTTTTTCTCTCAGGTGATGGAGCGCTTGAAGCTTCTGCCTCTCAGTCAGGACAGTGTGGAGGAGCGAGTGGCTGCTTTTAGGAACTTCAGTGATGAGGTGAGAACTAAATGTGACAGCTGAGGGATTCTTTCTCTTCTCTTTGACTGTCAGTTCTATAAACGTTGTCTGTTTGCACAGGTACGCCACAACCTGTCTGAGGTTCTCCTGGCCACCATGAACATCCTGTTCACTCAGCACAAACGGCTGAAGGGGACGCCAGCCGGGACGCCAGGACGACCACAGAGAACCATCGAGGAGAGAGACATGGTGAGGATGTCAAATTCAAATAATGTCGTCATTTATTTCGAATGTTTGGAAAGAAATCTGACAAATCATTTTCATTTCATCACCTCCTGATTTATTATTTTTAATCAAGTGTTTTAAATTTCTGCGTGCTTTCTTCTTCTATGAACAGCAACTCCGCAGTCAGGCCAGAGCACTCATCACCTTCGCCGGTATGATCCCTTACAACATGGCCGGAGACACAAACGCAAGACTGGTGCAGATGGAATTACTGATGAACTGAGACACCACACACACACACACACACACACACACACACACACACACATACGTTCAAACACACTTTTTTTTTTTGTATAGAGAACTCCATCCGTCGTTGTGTTGACAGAACCATCCTCACGTCCCCTCCTTTAGTTCCCATTGGTTATCAGTTTGTTTCGTTGTATCATTTTTTGATTTTGATGTTTCATATTTGTATCTTTATTAATTTGGAATAAAAAAAGAAGTTTACATTTCAGTTGTCTTTTTATTTTGATTCATTAAACGTCCATCACACGTTTACTCTTTCTTTTTCATGATTTATTGTTCAACCCCTTGTTTCACATGAAGAAGCTGCATGTGGAGAGCAGTTCTGTGATCACTATCTCTAACACTATTGATTATGAAGATCAAAGACATTCAATCTGAGCACTTATCATTTTAGTTTGACTTTTTCTGTCCGGTGTTCAGGCTTGTTTCCTGAAGATCTGTTGAAGAAGTGATTGATTTATTGCATTTCTCACAGTAATGGTTGAAAGTGGAGAGCCTAACGTTTGGTGTTTTCATAGAAAGTCCATGAAGCTTCATTCTAAGACTGTTTTCAAACCACCTACTATACTAGCAGTACGTACTGATTTGACCAAAATTCAGTATGTAGTATGTGAACAAGAGCAAAATCTGCAGTATGCCAAAACTACACGGATGTCGTACTGATTCAAGAACATTTCACAGTATGCACCAGTCTCTCTCACGTACTGTTTCCCACAATGCACAGCAATCCTTTTTCTTTTTTCTTCTTTATTGACGGGGGGCACTCAGATTTTAGGTGCTGTGAAAATGATGAAATTCCATATAAACCACTTCTTAACGTTTTAAATCATAAGTGATGCTAAAGAAGCAGTTTCTCTATCAGCTGGGTCGTTGTGTACTTCCGCTTTCCGAAAGCAGAAATCCAGTGACATCTGGCCCAGCATCCTGCAGAACAGATCGAACAGAACAGTCATACTACAGACTAAATTCAAACAGTATGTAGTCAGCAGTACCTACTGCCTACTACATTAGTAGGTAGTATGTGGCAGGCTGTTTCGAAAACAGCCTAAGACTTGTAAATGAACCCCGCAATGACCTTTTAATTTAAATAATTCTCACAGATGTTCAGGCGTTATCACTCCACCTTTTGCGGTTTTATTTCCATGAAAGCTCCAGTGGGGAGTTTGTGACTGTATTTGATGTAAAAAAAACTATTTATAAGCTGTGAAAGTAAATAAGTGTTCCCATGTAGTCATTTTAGTGCCTTTAGAAGCTCTCACAGAGAAGGTGACAGACATGCACGGTACTGAAACAGACTTTTTGGGACATTTTTCACAGCAGATATTCTCTTTGTGATATATTTGACTGTTCAGAGAAGCAGGGGAGATTTTTCTGTTCAGAAAAAAGGCTACTTAACCTAACAGGACATATTTAGAGGTCCTGTTTGTGAGCAGAGTTACACAAACCTTACTTCTAGTCATCACAGCGGGCTCATTTTTGCATATAGAGGGTGATCATTAATTAAGGGACATTTTCTAAGAAGCATCATTAACCTACTTTTAAATGTATAGCTGAAGAACCTTTTGATTTGGACGGTTATCATTTTATTTTCTTACCAACGTGCAGGTTTGTTTTCTCTGTCCAGGTTCTTGCTGTGATGCTTTGAATCCCCGTTTGATCTCAGGAACTCTTGAAGCTGGTTTTATCGCTCCTGCAGTAAAAAAAATCAACCACCCTGAGAATGAGCTTCTTGTACTTCACATCTTAGAAGGAGGCGTTTAGTTTTTACCTTTGAGTGTGCCTTCATGGCCTCTGGATCTACAAGAAATCATCAAATAACACTCAGATATGATGCTTTATTTAATTCATCTTCATTATTAGACATAGAGTTCAGCTGTTCTGAGATTAACTGAGCTGAATAAATGATAGAGGAATGAACAAACGCTCGCAGAGGAAACATGCGTCTAGTCCCTGCCAAACGTCTCCAGGAGCATCAGGGTCGATGTGATGAGCAGAGCTCAGTCCTGCCTTTCGTTTAAGACAGCTTGAGCACCCCTAACCACAGAGAGGAGTCCACTGTAGACTGTCAGTTTCAGATATTCATCCTCCACCATGGTTTAACATGAGCAGGTCACATCTACAGCTCCTGATCCTGAGGGTTGCAGAAAGCAGCCATGTTTTGTCCACAGGCTGTAGATCAGTTTCTGTGTCCACGGCAGATGGTTTGTTGGCTTGGGCTTCACTGTAAGACTGGAGGGATATTTCTGTCTAATGTTGTATCAGAGGGGGATTTCTATTCAACAAAGGAAGCAGACAAGTTCTTACACACATGGAAACAGATTCTTTCTGATCCATTAAATGTGCAGTCTGTTTTTGTGCATTCAGCACCGGGTGGTCACACAGTTTGGGCTCCATGTAGTTTCCAACAACAGCTTCTTTTGGAGGCACCAATCTGACCACTTGGTATTTAAATCTCATTTTAACTCTGAACGAGCTGCTACACTTGAATTGTTTCAGCCTGAAATGGGATTTTATCCAAACATGACCTTCAAATGCTTTCGCTTATATTGCTGGGTATGTGCTTGCAACCATTTACAGCATTGTAGAAGCCCCTTCGAGGGGACACAAAGTGCTGTATGTAGTACCAGCCTTGAGCACATGCAGATTTTGGGAAACAATCAGCCATCCTCCTCGCTGTTAGATTTGTGGCCCACTCTCTCTGTCCTTCAGTCTGGCCTGAGAGAACACAGATGGAGGCTCATTCTGTCTTGGCTGCTCCACATTTCTGCTCAGAGACGTTGAGTTCACATGCGGACACAGACAGAGCCGAGCCAAGTCCGATGAGGTCCATACTGCTTTACTCCTCACAGTGCTGAGGCAGGGACTCAATAATGAACTGAAATGTGGAGTCAGATGGGGAATGTGTAGGAGGGTTGGTTTTTTTTGTGTGTGTTTGTGCATCCTGTGTGTTTTCATGCGTCCAGCAGCAACAGAAGCGCTGCCCCTCTCTCAGGTGTGTGTGCTGCAGCTGGTGTTGTGAATCAGGCCGATGACAGACACCTCCTATAAGCCGGCTATTTCACAACACCAGGGTGGCACCGCACCACTGACGACGAGACAAACTGTCAAGACTCACTGGTGATGAAGAAGATGCAAGAGCTTTAACGTGTTCTGTATTTGCATGAATCGATCGAGACAGAAAGTGAGATTTGGTTCTTTAATGTTTTTCTAGGTGAGCTGACCGACAGCCTCTTTGCTTTTTCACTCATTCATAACATCTGTTAAAACTTTGGACTCATTCATTTATATTTCCTCGGATATCAGATCCACATATTTACACTGAAAGTAATCATGCAAAGACAAATCCATCCTGTTGACACAAACACTCACATCAACAAGCATTTTATAAACAGTCACATTTTTTGGTGTTTGAATAAATGATTGACCCAGTTTTTCTCTTTACATTTGTCCTTTCATTTGTATTGATGTTTCTAATTAACAAAGAACAAATAAAGACGAGGACATTACTTATAACTAGGGTTGCAAAATTCCGTGAATTTTCAAAGTTGGAACCTTCAATGGGATTTAACGGGAATTTATGGGAATAAACCAGGAATTTACTAAATTGAAGGTTGGCTCTTAATAGGGAACTTAAATATAGTTGGGAAAAATATATTTTAGCATAATCTTGACTAAAACAACCAGGTTTCAAGTACAGTTGAATATCTATGCTATTCCTCAATCACATGCACATAGCACACTGCTTACTGCAGGGCTATTGAGACCACGCACCCTACATGCACTGTGCCTTCCTCCATCACATGAAGCACACATGATCTCTAGAATCCTGCAGAGGCTTGAGAAGCTTGAGGGAAGATGCTTTTTGATTTGCATGTTGAATGGGACTTTTTGGAGGGAGAGCATCTCTTTTCATTTAACATTTTGAATGGGACTTTGTTGGGATTGCATTTTTGAATGGGTTGGGTCGGGGGGGTGAGTAATATTTAACTCAACATTCATATTTTTGTTCTTCAATGAAAGGATTGATTGTTCAATCAAATATTTAACACTTGATAAAGTTCTACTTACAAATAAATCTGTTTTAATTGTATTATTTTGGATGGGTGTCTGCTTATAACAACACAAATATTTATGCTTGGATATGATACCTTTCCATTAAATTACCTTCAATTCCCATAATTCCCATGGAAATTCTCCAATTTGGAATATTTCCAAAATTCCTCAGCTTAACTTCCCATGGAAATTTACTGGATACTTTCCAGAAATGTACAGGAATTTTTCCAACCCTTTGCAACCCTACTTATAACCAGTGAAATAAAATAGTTCAAATAGGCACAGTGCACACTGAGGCGTTCAGACAGACAGAAACAGTCTTTGTCGTAGTATCCCATTGTTCTCCCATATTTCCTCCTCCTCCTCCTCCTCCTCCTCCATCTGAAGCTGAAGAGTAAAGTCATTTTGTCCACACTGTGAAGAGTTAATGATGTTTGTAATGGTGTCAGGCTTCCTCTCCAGCGAGCATCTTGTCTTTGTGTTTTTGTACCTGCAGCCGTGAAAACCTTCATGTGGTTGAGTCACGTTTACTGAGGCCTTCAGGAAATGTTCCTGAGGTACAGAGGAGAAGAAGACCTCAGAGCTTAAATGCTCCACTCCTTCTTTATGTTTGCTCTGCGGCTGTTCGGGTCCTAAATAATCTTGAGGTTGTGGCAGCACATTGAAATATTAATTAACAGCTTATTAAAATGTCAAGGAGAAAATGCAGATATAAACTTTTTGATGAGTATGAATGTGGTTCAAAGGGGAAGGAGGGTTTTGCTGTTATAGGAGACTTTAGAGGTGCATGAACAGAAAAGACTCTTTGACTCTCAATATTCAGGAACATACATTTAAAAGACCCAGAGATAAGTCACTCATCTGAAAATGAATCTGAATCAGTGCAAGACCTGCTTTGTAGAAGCTGCAGACTTCGGGAGCTAAGTGGCGGCAAACACAAAGTTTTAAAGGTGCAGTGTGTAGCATTTAGCTGCATTTAGCAGAACAGACTCTGTGGGAACGGAATACAATATTCATAAGTAGTGTATAATCACCTGAACACAAACATCATTTTGATTTGTTGACTGAAAATGAGTCTTTTATATCTATATAGCAGCAGGTCCTCTTCCACAAAGGCTGCCATCTTACCGATGTGTTTCTGCCTCATGGTTCTTGTTTTTTGTGTTTACTGAGTGACACCATGAAAAGTACCAATTGGAGGATGAAGAAGCAGAAGAGAGTGGTTGTTGTTGTGCACAAAATCATTTGTACTGATAAACGTTTATGATGGTAACAATGCTACATATTATCATGCATCTCAGAAGTTTCTTGTCCTTGAACCCCACCGTACCTTTATCAAAAGAAGAGATGAACAAGGGAGCTTTTCAATCCAGAATCAGTTTAGATTCAGCTAGTACGGTGGCTGGGAAGTGCAATGCAAATTTACAAAGGATTAAACAGTTTTACAAAATTTACATTTTGGAAAACTCTTTTACATTTATAAAACTAAATTACATTAGAAACACTTTTACCAAGAACAAAACAAATTTACAAACTGCAGATTCTGACGGAAAAGGAATTTACCAAATACACAAAGTGATCCGGAAGTGATCGAGTGAGCAGTTTGTTTTGGCAGAGAGGAACGGACTATCCTGCCAATCACAGGTCATTCTGATATGTCCTTTCAAAATAAAAGCCAAACAAAATTAGGAAAATAGCGATAATTCGGGGCACCTATGGCCTAGCGGTCTAAGTGCCCCACGTATCGAGGCTATAGTCCTCGTTGCAGAGTTCATCGGTTCGAGTCCTGGCCGGTCGACCATTTGCTGCCAGTCTTCCCCCGCTCTCTACTCCCCACATTTCCTGTCTCTCTTCAGCTGTCTTGTCAATAACGGCGAAAAAGTCCCGAAATATAACTTAAAAAAAAAAAGAAATAGCAATAATTCTGGATATTTTCAATCTGAGATTCTGAACAAATTTCAAATTCCACCAACTCATTATAGTTCGGACTAATAGTGGACAACCTCATAATGTAATCCAGCCAATCACAGCTTGATCTGATGTCAATTAAAAAATCAGCCATTTGAAATCTGAAAAAATAGTGTTTCTGATCATGTAAATTTGTGTTGGCCTTGTTAAAAGTGTTTCTAATGTAATTTTGTTTAATAAGATGTAAAAAAAAAATTCCAAAATGTAGATTTGTCTCCAACTTTGTAAAAGTGTTTCATTATTTGTAAATTTGCATTGCACTTCCCAGCCACCGTAAGCTAGATATCCTCATTTCTGCACACTGTGCCCTTAGAACCGTATTTTTAATGTGTTTTTTATTGCTTGTAGGAAAACAAAGCCTCCTGACTTCAGTTCCCTCAAGTTGTCTTTGATTTTTAACAGACTGTAACACAGAGACGCTTTTTAAAAGGAGGCAGAAACAAATTGTCCAGTCATTTTTCACCTGAAGGGTCTGTCAGAGCGGGAGGGTGCACACTTGAAAGTTTGGACTTCTAAAGTAGGAATATAATGGATACCACACTTTTTTATCTCAGGCCATCTGATCTGCTGCAAACCACCTCATCCATCATGGTGCCTCACTTATCAACAGCGCGTTCTGGCTGTGATCTGTCCCATCAGAAACAGATGGTCTGCACCCAAACGTCTGAGAAAATGGAGTCTGGCCTCTGGGTGTGACGAGTTGGCGCTAAAGGAACTACAGTGACCCACTTAATGCTCTCCCTGAAGACCCTGTGGTGTCCTACCATGGACCCTCCATGGCTGAGACCCCCCTCTGCTTTGACCTGCTGTCAAGAAAAAAACGTTCCCTCTTTAATTAATTTCTCGCTCTGCTTTAATTTCCTACATCGGCTGATTATTGATTTACAGTCTGATCTGAAATGGATCAATAATTCCAGGCAGTTCATTGAGTGCTTTCACATAGTTCCTCAGGTGATAGGGTCAATTATAATAAGCACAAAGCCAAACTGTGTACTATAGTGACATCTGGTGGAACAACTTTAACTTATCTTTTTAGTTCAGATGACGTCACATTCACTCAGATTATTGGTGAATAATTGTTTTGTAAGGTGCAATAAGTAAGATTTCTTTCTGCATTTTTAATATCTTCATTTGTACTTGTGCATCTGAGACTGACAAGGACTGCTCAAAACTCATCATAGTGTGGGCCTAGTTAAAATACTCATTTACTATTATTATTTATATTATTGTTTTGAATTTATTTTAAATTTTTTAGAAATGTTTATTTTTTTACCTCAACTCAACCCAACTCATTTTTGTTTGTATAGCACCTTTCATACATCCAAGGATGCAGCCCAAAGTGATTCAAAGAAGAACAGAGACAGATAACAATAGAAATATTTAACAGTGGAAAGGAAAGGGGTGTAAAATACTTCCATCAAATCAATAAAATGAAATCAGAGAAATATCAGAAAAGATCAAATAAATAAAAAATGAAATATGGAGACTATGGTGAGGATAATATTCGTCATTATTGTTATTATTATTATTATTATTATTATTATTATTATTATTATTATTATTATTATTATTGTGTCTTTTTCCCCCCTTTTTCTTTTATTTTGACGATGAAATAAAAATAGAAAAAAAAAATTATTTTTGTTTTTGTTAGAGCTATACCTCAGAAAGCAGCTGTAATCAGTCACTCACTCACTCAATCAATCAATCAATCAATCAATCAATCAATCAATCAATCAATCAATCAATCAACCTGACTTTATTTATAAAGCGCTTTTCATACAATGACATTGTAACACAAAGTGCTGTACATTAAAACAACTTAAAATAGAATGAATTTTAAGAAAGTAATAAAAAGACCCCCCCATCCTTATCCCAACCCCAACCTCAGCCCCAAACCCACCCACAATCCTGAGGTTAAGAAAACAATATATGCAACAATAATGATAATAATAACAATAAAATAAGATAAATAAATAAAATAAAAAATAGAAAAAAAGTTGCTGAACAACTGTAGGAATGCTCTTATGATATCTTAATGAGGAAACACTGGAGGAAACATGAGATGTTAAAATCCAACACAATAAATTAAACTCACCAAAATAAAATACATTTCTAAGATAATAAAACACTAAAATATTAAACCATTAAAAGAAAATAAGTTGCTATACTTAAAAAATAAAATAAGTACATAAATAAATAAAATAGAATACAAGTGACTAAAATTTGAACTATGTAATAAATAAATAAATAAATAAATAAATAAATAAAACTTTTATAAGAATGAATAAAACTCAGTTAAAAGCGAGACTAAAAAGGTAGATCTTGAGTTGTCTTTTAAAAATGTTTAAGCTCTGTGCAGCCCTCAGATCCACCACTCGAACCCTCTACATTAACCCTCACCCTGAACTACACCGATAAAACCTAACGACTGTCTGCATTGCGCACGAGCAGAGCACGCGCCCAGGTGAGAGCTGACAGGTGTTCTTGATTGGAGAGCAGCAGGTGTTGAAATCGACCACAGTGGAGGAGAACATCCCGTTTGACTGAAAATATCGCGTTAAAGCAAAGACATTTATAGATTTATTATAGAAAAGCAACCAGCACAGAAGCGACCATGTTCGGTGTGAAGGTGGGTTTATTCCTTTACTAAATAATATCCTTCAGAAAAGAAGTTAAGGGAAGTAATTGTGCAGTTTCAGGGGTAGGAAGCTGCTGGTTAAAAAGGTGTCATTTAAAATTGTATAAAGTTGAAGTAGGCATGTTTTTCCTTGAAAGCAGCTGAGCGTGGTCCTCGTGCTTCTCCTTGGACTGGCGCACCGTGGCGTTGATGGTAAACCTTCCTCCTCTGAAGATTTAAAGTGCTTTTCTTAAACCTGATGGAGTGAATCCGTGTATCTCTGCTGTACAGGTGCGTGCAGTGTGGAGCACTGCTCAAACAGCACCAGATGTGTTCTGTCCAAAGACCAGAGGAGCTGCAAGTGTGCCCACGGATACTACGCTGACAAGTGTGACCACAGTAAGTGCTTCTTCTGTCATTGTTATTCTCTCTGTCTCTTTAATTCTTCATTTGTCGTGAAGATGCCTTTGCGTTATGTCACTGATGTTGCATTCACGTGTCTGGATAATTAAATAAAAAGAAACAGTCCAGTTAGAAAACTTGAGTGACGTATCCACAGAGAGTTGACGTCATATTAGACCAGGCATGTCCAAAGTACGGCCCGGGGGCCAATCGCGGCCCAAGGTCCATTTATTTATGGCCCCAAGCTTCCATCTTAAATTGTGTTATTTATAGCAAAGAAATTGATCACCTTCTGAATCATCTGTTCATTTGCAGTTTATTTCAAGCGCACAAAAAAAACTAAAGTCAGTCCAGAAACATTTCAAAAAGCTTCACATGGACTACTTGTATAAAACCAAAGCACTGGGAATTCTGCAAGATGGCAATAATGATGTGACAATGTTCTTGATGCACACAAAAAAATCAGAAGACTCAAAAGAGGACACAAGACAAGTTCAAAATTATGAATTCTTACAGAAAAAGTAACATTTGATGCCTAAAAAATGTTCAGAACGCAGGAAAATAATTATTTTGTTATAAAAGTTGTCTGCTGGTCAGAAAAGTCGTAAAAACAACATGAAAAAGAAGTGTTGTGATCCTGCCATAGGAAAATAATGAGACAATATTTCTCACATTGCCCGACCCTAATGAAAACCATTTTCCTCCAAAAGAAGATAAAGTTTGCTAATGTTAACGTGGCTTGTGGAGAACTGAGGACTACCTAGTTACTGTTTTATACAGAAAAAAATTAAAGTAATTGTTATTAAAAATAGATATTTCATATGTAATTTTTATGATCTCTAAGTCTCTGTAGGAGCCACTGGCCCTGAGGTATTCTGACAACATCAAATGTGGCCCTCTTTGAAAAAAGTTTGTCCACCACTGTATTAGACAGAAACATCAAACATGGCGGACTGAAGTTAGGAAAAATTGTTATTTATTCACAGAGGGTGAGTTCAAGCTGACTGGGACATGTGGTTAGATGGGGCAGAATAACAACACAGGGTTACTTTTTGGCTTGATGATTCGAAATTACCACATTATCAACAGGCTTTTAAATGCCCGCATTAGGGTGACGTCATATAACTGGGTGGGGTTCATGATGTAAGGAAAAATGTCACTTTAACTAGTTTTTATTCATACAGTCAACAATTGTCAAAGCTAAAACCTCTCAGAAACACTTTATGGAAACTTGAATGTAAAGCAACAAAATCAGTAAAAAACAAGAGGCAGTTTTATGTTTTTATTTTTAGAAATGCGTTGTCTTTATGTTTTCCTAATCAATCACAAATATGTTCAAGGACTAGAGGGATCTTGCTAGATGTTACACCTTTGGCTAGGTTACAAGCAGGCAGCATGGAAAGCATTTTATTCTACCTCAAATTTATTTCTGTTGTTTAAAAGAAAATCGTCTTACTTGGCCCTAATCAAATGTTCAAAAGGTTGAGCGTAGATCAAACGTTCTTCAGATCAGTGCGTTCATTTAGTCGTGGTGATGATGGCTATGACTGAGAAGGATGATGATTCTCTACCTGAGCACCACGGCCATATTTTAAACCCACGTTTGAGGTTTTGAAATAAAGAATGATCGTTTGTATGGTTGTAAATCTCTGATCTGTTTACCACACAAACTTCATCACAGCCTCCAAAACATCAGCATCTAACCTGAGAAAGCATGTGGAGGTCTGGAGCTAACACACTGCTTTGATTCCAGAGGAACATTGTAAACTTGTCTGTGCTTGTAGTAACTTAGTTTATATTTCATGGTAGACTTTTTAGATATGAAATCATGTTTTCTAGACAAACAGAACGGAGCAGAATGTTCACCCATGCATTCTTGACTGTACTCATGCTTTGTGAAAATACGTTTAGAGATATTTTAGAAAGTACTTTGAATACTTCAGTATTTTTAAAATCAAGTACTCCAGGACTTTAACTCAAGTCATAATCTGACTGAACAACTTTCACTTGTACTGGAGTAATGTTTGACCAGGAGGATCTATACTTTGACTTAAGTAATGAAGACATGCACTTTGTCCACCACTGTAAAAGATGCATTCATTAAACTAATATAATAAAAACGTTATCTAGGTGTAGCTTGTGTGTCCCTTTCTTGCGTTGTGTGACAGATCAAGCATAAACATTCACTATTGGCACCAGCACGCCGTTTATTCTGATAGAAACAGAATGATGTAAGGTCTCTAACAAGCACTTCTGTGGTTATAAGCTCCAGCAAATACACAGGGACAGGATATAGCACACTGGCAATGATGCACAAGTCTGCAGGGGTCCCAGCAGAGGGCGCTCTCATTACACACAAAATATCTGTCCCTAACAAGACTGCATTACTAATAGTTTTCACACTATATCAACAGAAAATGAAATGAAATTAGCAGCAAATAGTGACAGAATATAAGAAAAAGGTAATGAGTGATGTTAAGTGGAATCATTAACTCTGTTACATAAGCTGTAAGTCCTACTTTAACTTACCAACATCTTCATGGTGCTTTGAGTGCCATTGTTTATGTACCAGTATTTAGGGCCTTCTACAGAATCTGAAGCATTATTCTACAACTTAAATGTACTGACCTTAGTGTTTTTCATTTTACAGATGCAGACGTCAAAGTGATTTGTGGTAAAGACTACATAACAATCAGAGCTCTGGAGGATTTCTTCAAGTATCACAACGTGCCGCTGCAGTCTCTTCACCTGCCCAACAAATCGTGCCGTGCTCAGAGGGAGGTGATCGATGGTGCAACCTACTACATGTCCAGGATATCCAGAGACCAGTATTTAGCGTGTGGAGGCAGGCCTTTAGAGGTACCACTGATCATAAACCTGCCACAGTTAGATACATTCAAACATTTGTCTGTCTCAATCTCTTTATTTTTTCTATTCTTACAGAAAAACTTCACTCACATCTTGTACTCTCTGAGTCTCCTGTCAGAGCCTCAGGTTACTGGAAACATCATCAGAGATCCTGTCATTAAGATGGACTACACGTGTGTCTATACGTACTCCAGGACAGTGAGCCTGCCTTTCCCAGTCGTCCCCTTTTCCACGTATGGAAGATTGATAACAGTAAAGCCCTTTGTTTTATCCTCTCCAGTTGTTGATACTTTTGTTCTTCTGAAAGTGAGACAGTGATGCGTGTGGATGATCTAGACGCCACAGTGCAGTTGATGTTGTACACAGACCGCTCCTACACCAAGGCCTACAGCAGTGCCCCCACCATCGAACTCAGAGACAAGGTAGATCACCATCTATCAACCATTTGAAACAAACATCAGTCACTTCTCCGTTTGTCATGTCAGTGAAGCTTTTAAACACCTTGTCTCCAGGTGTATGTTGAGGTTACGGTGACGGAGCCTGCAGATTTCTTCCTGCTGCTGGTGGATGAGTGTTGGGCCACACAGTTTCCCCAGCCGAACACCACTGAGGGATCAGCTCACTCCCTGCTGCAGAACGGGTCAGAGCACCTCTCACTATTCATCTCAGTTTAGTCTTTTGTTCTTTGGCAGGGGAACTCTGGGGGTCATAGACGTATTGAAATCATATTTTTATGACTAATAGTTTGTTTTCTCAATAAACGAAACAGACAAGTATTTTAAACAGTGATGATATCAAGATGGCATCATAAAGAGTAAAAAGTATCCCTGACCACTGACACTACAGAAGAGTTTGTTCAGCTCCGTCTCTGGAGTGTACCGAGCTGAACAGAGAGTATTGACCTGGACAGGAAGTCGGGCACAGGGATGGCATGTAACATCTGCTCAGTTTCTAAATAAAACACCATGTAGGGACTCCAGACTTCATCAGATCGTATAAATCAGAAATACTCATCGATTATGGACGTAAATGTTAACAGCTACACACGGTCACATGTACTTGATCCATGTTGACCACAACAGGACTTTAAGAAGATAACTGTGTCAGAAGGTAACAGGACAACAAAGTAGAGCACAGTTATTACTAACTCATCTAAACCTGCAAAAACTAAACTTTATAGTTACACAGCATACTCAGTGATGATAGAAGCACAAAAGTAACAGAATACTATCAAATGATTGATCCACAGAAAGGCTCTGTCACCTGTTTGTATGTTGTTCTCTCTCTGCTGATCCTGGCTGCTCTGAGCTGTGTTAAACTCACGGCACTGACTGAATGCAGCTCAGACGCTCCCTGTGTAAGTTAGGCGTTAGTCAGGGATGAGATCAAATTACTTGGAGGAGGAAGATATTTTTTTTTATAATGCACTTGGAGAACAAAGTTGAAATGTTGAGAATAAAGTCAAAACGTTTTTAATGAAGTTGATTTTTCAAGAAAACAGTCCAAATTTAATTTCAAGAATCAAATCAATGTTTGCCAAGCGGTGATGTCACGTCTGCATGAAACCATTTCAGGGTCAAAGCGCTCCTTCACTCTCTGTAAACACTTTCTCTTTGTGTCTGTTAACAGTTAAATAAAAAGATTAAACATTATCAGAACACGCGGTGAGCGTTTAGAAATGCAACATTTCATCTGCACAGCCTGTCATCCAACAAGGTTTAAACTTACAAAAGACGCCAGCTTGGCTAATAATAAACAGCTAATATTGATGGTTCACAGACACGGTAAACAAACGTGGCCTTTGTTTCGTCTTCCTTTTGGCTTTACTTTCCACCAATCCTAAATGTATCCCAGTTTACTATCAGTAGCAGGCTAAGATGTCACAGCTCCTCCCTTAAAGAGATATTTGCTCAATGAGAAGCAGGGTGCAGGGAGGGGGGATAGCTTGTTGCTTCAGAACAGTAGATCAGTGCAGGTGTGATTAAAAGCAGGTTTACCTTTTAAGCTGTGGTTAAATAATCAGAGTGGGCTGCTATGGATTTATTAGATAGCAGGGATCACCTGCAGGGTCAGGCTATGATAACTGTATAATCACAGCTGGTAGAGCTGGATAAAGCTCAAGCTCTTTACCTTGTACATAAGTGGTCAGTACTTGAACTCATCACCTGTAGGTTGTACCCGTCAGATATTTATTTTAACATTCAATATAAGTTGATCCAGGTTTTTCTAAAGCTTGAATCCAAAAGGAATTTTCGTCGAATGTCTCACTTTTCCTGGTAAAGCTGTAAAATTGTCTTCAAACTTCCTTATGAAAAATAAAAAAGGTTTTAAAAGTTCTTAAATGACACTTTGAGGACCCCAGGGTGCTCTGTATAACCTCCACTCTTTCTCTTCACCTCCATCTTTTCACCCAGGTGTGTGAAAGATCGGACCGTGTCCTTTCTTAACACGACGGAGGGACAGTCAGGACATAACGGAGGAAGTTCAACCATCCATTACAGCTTTGACATGTTTCGCTTCACAACAGAACCTCATGAACTCTACCTGCACTGCACTGTTCAGCTGTGTGAGCCCGTCGACTACAAGTCCTGCACGCCTGTGAGCTCATGCAATCTGTTTGATTTTAATACAATAACTAGGAATGTGGGTCGGTTTATTAGACTCTAATACAATAGAACTAAACCAGTATTAGGTTAAGATAATTTTTAGAAAGTTAAAGTGAAGACAATTTAAAAAGTATGATGAGTAAACCAAAAAGGAAAGAAGTGACTGAAGAAAGTCAAGAAAAACAAAACCAGAAAATATTTATATAACTGATTGACCACTTTAGATCAAATCAGGACGTACTGCTAGTATAGTAGGTTTAAAAAAAACAACCATCCTCTCTTATTGCACAAACTGTGGATGCACATCTACTTGTTAAGGACAGTATAGATCTATCTATCCATCCATCCATCCATTGATCAGACTTCAAAGGTTCACTAGATAATATTCCCAAATGGCAATATTACCTAGCAATCAATCTTTATTTAAAAGCACCAAATCACAACAAATGTTCTCCTCAGGCTCTTTCCAAACAGAGCAGGTCTAGACCGTACTCTGCTCTATTATTACCAACATCAAGACAGGATAAGATCCAGTCCCATCTTACAGACAGGACTCAGTCTGATCTCATCTTAATCCACCATGAGCAGAGCACTTTGCAGCATTTAGCAAGTTACAGTGGCAAGGACAAACTTCCTTTAACAGGCAGAAACCTCCAGCAGGACCAGACTCATGTTAGACACACATCTGCTGAGACCGGGTTGGAGAGAGGGATAGAAGGAGATGAAGAGAGAGAGAGAGAGATGATAGTGGTGAGACGGATAGTAGTAGTTGTAGCAGCAACGTCCACTGCAGCAGCAGAGATCCAGAGGAACCTATGAGACAAGGGAGCTCAGGGACTCCAGAAAGGTCTATGGTTAGTAACTTTAATGGAACAGGAAGAGTTAAAGTAAGAGACAGGCAGAGAGAGGAGAGAGAGGGAAAGACAGGATCCCAGTGTGTCAGTTCTCCCAGCAGTCTAAGCCTATAGCAGCATAACTAAGAGATGGTCCAAGCCTGATCCAGCTCTAACTATAAGCTTCATCAAAAAGTAAAGTTTGAAGCCTACTCTTAAAATGAAACCAGCAGTAATTAAAGATAAGGAACAGCAGTTACTGATTTAGAATATGTCTATATCTGTAGAGGGAGACGTAAACATAATGAGGAAGAACACTGGTAGAAGTTTGTGAACGTTGAGATGTAGTGTACAGTGAGGATGTTTTTGCTGTTTTCACAGAGCTGTAATTCCATCAGTAAGAGAGAAGCTGTGAGAGCAGGACCTGCCCAGAGTCTTCTGTCCTACGGACCCATCAGAGTCGAAGTACCAGACAGACCTCCATCCAGTGAGCTCCTGTTTTTTAATCACTGCTGCTGCCCTCTTCTCCTGCAGTCATTGCGGTCTCACACTCCCGGTTGTCTTGGTTTTTAACTCCAGAGCTGCTTTCCTTCCTGTGAATATATTGAATCATTGTCAGTGCTTGTATCCTAGGAGGTGTGACATATGACTGACGACATGCAGAGCCTGAACTACACTGATCCTTCAGAAAGCCCTTCATTGAGTTTCAACACTACAGCTACTGACGCATTAGCAGGAGGCGAGAGATGTTTCAGAAAGATAGCCTCCTACAGCACCTTACAGAGTCATGAACACTTCAAAAATCATGTAATAAGAGTCATTAAATAGTTTCCTGTGACTGTAAACTATCACATGACTTCAGAAACAGAAGCCCACAGAATGCACACAAATTAATACATTCATGTTTTTATCAGACAGAAAACGTTGCACATAGTATCTCTGTGTTTATTTCAGATCTGGCTCTTTTAGTGATTGAATTATTGTCTGTTCAAACCTTCCAAAAAGCCCACAAGCTGTATAAGTGTTAGTGTGGCCATCATTACTGTTTGTTTTTTTAAAGAGGTTAAACCCTTTCACCCTGTTCGATGCACATTTCTACAAACAGCAATAATCTGACTTTGTTTCAGGTGCGCTGATGACGGTGGTGCTGCCCGTAGTAGGTGTGTGGGCCGTGGGCTTCTTCCTCATCGTCCTCATCACTGTGGCGAAAGCAGGCAACAGGAGGCTCTCACACAAAGAGGAGAACACACCGTAGTACTGCTACTGAAAGCAGCTTTAATAAAACTTTTAAATATGCTTAAATCTGGTTTTATTCCTCTTCAGATATGATCTTACAAAGATGTCACAAAGTCTGGTCCTGCTGGAGGTTTCTGCCTGTTAAAGGAAGTTTGTCCTTGCCACTGTAACTTGCTAAATGCTGCAAAGTGCTCTGCTCATGGTGGATTAAGATGAGATCAGACTGAGTCCTGTCTGTAAGATGGGACTGGATCTTATCCTGTCTTGATGTTGGGTCTTTGTTAATAATAGAACATAGAGTACGGTCTAGACCTGCTCTGTTTGGAAAGAGTCTGAGGAGAACATTTGTTGAGATTTGGTAAATACAACAAAATAGTTCCTCTTGGAATTCAACAAAATTAAATTTAAGCTAAGCTTTTAATCTGTAAACTTCATATTGGGTTCACCCATCTTTTCTAGGTTGAAGTGGATGTGCATGAGATCCTGTATGGGGTCAAAGAAAAAGGAAACTCCTAAAAACAATTTGAAAAATGTCTGAGGGATTGTTTCCAAAGACCACTTCATATTTTTTTCCTTTAATACTTCAGAGAGTAACAAACTTATTGAAGGAAATATAATTATATTTTACGAAAAGGTAACAAAGTTTTAAAATTAGTAATAAATGAATTTGGTAAATTATACAGTTAAGTAATTTTTGGATATTTGGCCAAAATGAAAGTAAAAATTGGATAAAGACAAGATTGTGATTATAAAGTCAAAATTAAGGATTATACAGTCATTCTGGAGATAATATATACTGTGCACAATTCACATTTCAAGAGGATATGTTTTAAACCACAGGCTGCTGAAAATGTGTCTAAAAGTTTAACTGCAACATCAACTTGAGATCTATCCTGTAAGAAGTGGTATCATCAGCCAGCTGACTCAAGGAAACATCCCTTCCTGCTATCATGATACCTTTTATATTACTCTTTTTAATGTAGTCTACTGGCCTGGTTTACCTTTAAACCCTGACAGATCCCCCTTTCCATTCTGAACCTCTGTGTAGTACCATGGGGCGATTTGATTGAGCTGTTTCCTAAAGCATATAAAGTGTGTAATGATTTCTTTAATTGTTCAACAGAGTCAAATGCTTTACAGAAATCTAAAGAGTATAAAACTATCATCTGGTATACAGTCTGAGTCGTCTAAAATGTCTAAGACAAGTCTGATATTATCAATTATGTATCTTCATGACATAAAGCCATTTTGGGATTCATCAATAATGCTATTCAAGACTAACTTTAACTTATTACATGGCATGATGTCATAATTTTATAGTCATTGTTCAGTAATGAAATGAGGCTCCAGTCATCTAAAGTGAGGGCATCTTTTTGGGGCTTCAGGATAAGAGTAATTACTCCCTGACATTGTGTGGGAGGAAGTCCTCCCTTTGAATCATGGGAAGGTTTTCTGAACAGGATGGAAGGATCTTCAAAAAGAGCTCAAACTCAAACAATAGAATCCTGCTTTTGTATCATTGTGTGAGAAATAATAACTCAGTGACAGTTTGTGTATCATATTAGTGTGTAACATATCATAATAATACTTGAAGTACATTTCCATGATTACACAGACATACTTCTACTGATGGAACATTTTTAAAGCAGCACTTTGACTTGTAACAGTAGATTCTGTTCTCTTCTGATGAAGCTAAGCTAACAGCAGACTTCTCACAGCTCAGTCAACAAAGGGAGCAATCAGACCAACCAGAGACGGAGAGACTGAATGGGAAGAAGGAGCTGCAGGACTGACATCACACTCTTCCTTCTAACCAAGACACTCATTCAACTTACCCATAAAACCCTGAAGACCCCTCAGGTCTGTACAGTCCACAGCAGATTCTTGTCCTGGTTTGAGGCAGACACACATAGCCATGAAAAGTTCAATGACTCTGGTGTTCGTGTTTGTTACGTTTTCTCTCTCCTCTAATAGTCGGACACAAAACGCTGCATGCTCCAAAGAGCTGTCAATCAATCATCTTTTTAACATTAAATATCTCGTTCAAACTAAACTTGTCAGAAAACATGAACACTGTGACATAAATCAGCATGATGATAACTCATTCTAATGACAGAAACCATGATTGAGAAACATTTATTTGAGGTGTATTTTGATTTTATACTTTGACCCATGTTCCATCTGTTAACATGAAGGAGACCTATACTGCAGTCAGTCAGCAGACTTCACAGTCAGTGAACACTCATGGCGTCCATCTTAATAAACAGTCTGGTTGTTGCTCTGGTGTTACTTTTTAAAGTGAATACATGACACACAGGAATATAACATTTAGATGATACCTTAATGTTAGCAGTTCAAATGAAACTGATTGTTAGAGATAGAGAGGATAAATAAATGCTGTTCATGTGTGTGCTCACATACTTCATGCTGCAAAGGTCAGAGCCCCAGTTTAGCCACCCTGGCTGGATAAAACAACAACGAAGCTCAATGAATGTATAAACTAACCTGATATTAACCTATAACATGATGACAAATAACTGGGGTAATACAGTATATATGTATTCAACAGACCTCCTGTTTCATGACTTTATACTTTTTATTATTTATCTTTGAAACACCAACTGATTCAAACTCTCAGAATGATGCTCGACACAAACTAGTCGATGCATTTGTTATTTTTAGGATGGATTCCTTGTCCTAAATATGTTCCGTCTTATAACGGGAAAATGAGAATTCAGTCAAAAATATAAAAATGCAATATTTCAAACCCCACCAAAGCACACTGCAGGGTTTATCTAGAATAAAACTAACTTTATTTGACATGTTAGTGGGACCAGCTTCTGTCTCCATCGGAGCCACTGTCAGTAGTGTCCAACATAAAGTGGAGGATCAGTGTGATTCACACTGCTGCTTCATCACATCTGTCAGTGCTGCTGTTTGTTTCATTAGAAGGTCAGTCAGCACCATCTAGTGGTCTGATAGTAGAGCTACAACAAGTGATCAGTGTGTGAACTGACAATGACTGGATGTCTGCCACAGGTAATAGCAACATCACTCTGAAGGTATGAGGATGTGACAGCGCACTCGGGTAAAACCGGTAAAACGGATCAAACACACACACACACACACACACACACACACACACACACACACACACACACACACACACACACACACACTCCAGGACTGAAGAGGGACACACGAGCAGCTTCTTCTCTCCACATGAAGGTGTAAAGTGTGTAAGCTGACCTGAACTCACTTCAACAGGTAAGAATCCTTCCTCTCAAACATTGACCTGTTCTATAGTTTGTGTTTGTGGAGTTCAGTCAACAGCAGATTCATCTGGAGGTCTTTGCACACCGTTTATTTCCTATGATTCATTCACACCTTATAAGTCTTCTTTCCAACCTTTAGACAGTTAATACGAGCTTTCACTCCAGTAACGTAACTTCACAGTGAAATGAGGCCTTGGGGAGAGGTGGATTTTTATAAAGTTTAACTTTGGACGAATCAAAACGCTCGTTGTTGCTGCGTCACTGACAAAACATTCAACATGACTCTTTATTTTCTTCTTGGTATCCCAGTCCCCAGTTTAGTGTGATAGATAGATAGATAGATAGATAGATAGATAGATAGATAGATAGATAGATAGATAGATAGATAGATAGATAGATAGATAGATAGATAGATAGATAGATAGATACTTTGTTCATCCCCAACAGGCGAAATTCAGGTGTTCAGCAGCATACAAAGCATTAGACCTGTCCTGTGTCTCTGTTTGATATTTGTCTTCATTTTAAAATTCAAAGTAGAAACTTAATATTGAAAATGAGTTCACATCAAAATAATGGAACATGTCGATCAAACAGAGACTGTTTGGTTGCTCTGTAACACTGTTTTAACTTCCATGTATCTGATATATTATTGTGGTCACCACAGTGTGTTTCAGGGAGAGTGTGGGGGCTGTGTTTGGGATCATCAGATCCTGTTTGTGGCTCCAACAAGGTTTCTGTCAGTCCTGAATTGCTGTGTCAAGTTCCTGAGAGGAAGGAGAACTAATGTGTGTCCTGTGGTGTAAAGCTTGTTGTAATGATGAACATGTTGTTGTGTTTGTGTGAAGGTGGAGGCTCTACTATGAATCAGTGTGAGGATGGAGAGGAGGGAGACCCTCCCTCTAAAAGCACTCTGTGTGGGGAACATGAAGCTCAGAGGTGAGATGAGGATCTCTACCTGTCCATGACTCTGCTCCATGTCAGAGCTCAGCACTCACATCATTGTGTGTGTGTGTGTGTGTGTGTGTGTGTGTGTGTGTGTGTGTGTGTGTGTGTGTGTGTGTGTGTGTGCGTGTGTGCGTGTGCGTGTGTGTGTGTGTGCGTGTGCGTGTGTGTGTGTGTGTGTGTGTGTGTTGAAGGCTAGAGGAGCAGCGCAGACCAGACACTGCTGGACCAGGACCTGAACCCAGCTGTGTGTCCTTAAAGATTGACCGGTCGAAGGATCTACCTTTTGAATTCAAAGATGGCCGTCAGTCTGATCGTCCAAAGTAATAATCGATCACAGTGTTTTTATCAGAGTCAAACATTAGAAAAGTTTGTAGTAAATTTCAGCAGCACTCAAACCTGGAAGAATTTCATGTTTGTTCATAAGTGTTTGTGATTCTGTCAGAGTCCAACATCAGAGACCAGACTCTCCTGGACCTGGACCCAGCTGTGTGTCCCTAAAGAGTGACAACTCTATGGATCGATGGATTGAGTTCAAGTCTGTCGAGATGAGTGCTGATGAAAGGTAAGACTCTCAAAGTGAACTTCCTGTTGTTGTGTGTGAAACCTTTGTAACTGTGGTTGGTGTTTTCTCTGTGAAGGTGAACATTTGTCACTGGTTGTGTTTCTATCAGGATCAACAGCAGTAAACAGGATTAAAGGCAGAAAGAACTGTACTCAGCATGTAGTATCTTCTTGTGTGTCCTGTGTTTGTAGGAGGATCCAGCAGTGTTTCTACCAGGATCCACTACATAGAATCTATCACATCAACACTGTGTGTCATTATATTATATACACTACATGATATTATATTTGTTCCACAGAGGTCAGAGATCAGAGGCTCCCATTGGTCAGTCTGCCCAGCAGCATCAAACACAGCTGGACTCCATATTGATGGTGAGTAAATGTACAAACACTGCTCCTCCTGAGAGTCAGAGCACATTTTAATGAAAGCCCCAATTCCAAAAAAGCTAGGGAGCTGTGTCACACGTTGATAAAAACAGAATTTGATGCACTGAAAATCATTGAAACCCTACATATAATTGACAACAGGGCAAAGAAAACATATCAAATGTTGAAACAGAAAAAAATGTTAAATTAAAAAATATGCTCATTTTAAATTTGATGCCAACGACAAGTTTCAAAACAGGCACAACAAAACACTGAAATAGTTGTGAAATGTCAAAAACACACCTGAAGGAACATCTCTAAACCAAATGAGGTTATTTTACATCAAGTTAGTCACATGACTGGTTTTAAAAAGGACTCTCCAGAGAGGCTGAGTCTCTCAGAAGGAAAGATGGGAAGAGGTTCACCACTCTGTGAGAGACTGCGAGAGCAAATAGTTCAACAGTTTGAGAATAATGTTCCTCAGAGGAACATGACAGAGTTAGTGGATTTCATCGTCTACAGTTTATAACTTCATTAAAAGATTCAGAGTCTGAATCAGAATCAGCTTTATTCGCCAAGTATGCTTGAACACACAAGGAATTTGACTTTAGTAAACTCTGCTCTCTTTGTACAAGGCATAAGAATAGGAATAAGAATAAGAACTACAATAAAAAATAAAATGAAAATATAATAACAATAACCTTAGCTATAAATACAAAGAAACAACAAATAGGCTTGACTAATATGTACAGGCTAAAATAATATGATAAAGTGCAGTGGTGAGTTGCAGAGGTAGTTTTACATTATAAAATAGAAGTTAAATAATACAAAAAATAGAAATATGGAATTCTGCTTGAGAATTGTTGCATTGTATATCTACATGTATATTTACAGAGAGTATTTATCTGACAGGTGTGACACTGTTATGGTTTAGTGTTCATCAGAGTGACAGCCTGGGGGAAGAAACTGTTCTTATGGCGGGTTGTTTTGGCGCACAGTGATCTGTAGCGCCTGCCGGAGGGGAGGAGTTTGAAGAATTTGTGTCCAGGGTGTGAGGGGTCAGCGGTAATGCTCCCTGCCCGTTTCCTGGCCCGGGACCAGTACAAGTCCTGGATGGGGGGCAGGTCGACACCGATGATTTTTTCTGCAGTCCTTATAGTCCGTTGCAGTCTGTGTTTGTCTAGTTTGGTTGCAGACCCAAACCAGACAGTGATGGAGGTACACAGAACAGACTGGATGATGGAGGCGTAGAACATGATCAGCAGCTCCTGGGGCAGGTTGAACTTCCTGAGCTGACGCAGGAAGTACATCCTCTGCTGGGCCTTTTTTCTGATTGTGTCTATGTGGGAGGTCCACCTCAGGTCCCGGGAAATAGTGGATCCCAGGAACCTGAAAGAGTCCACAGTAGACACAGTGCTGTTCAGGATGGTGAGGGGGGGGAGTGGGGGGGGGGCTTCTCCTGAAGTCCACTGTCATCTCTACCGTCTTGAGCGGGTTCAGCTCCAGATGGTTCTGACTACACCAGAGAGCCAGCTGTTCCACCTCCTGTCTGTAAGCAGACTCGTCTCCGTCCTGGATGAGACCGATGACGGTGGTGTCGTCTGCGAACTTCAGGAGTTTCACCGAGGGGTCTCCTGAGGTGCAGTCATTGGTGTAGAGGGAGAAGAGCAGTGGGGAGAAAACACATCCCTGTGGGGCGCCAGTGCTGATGGTCCGGGTGCTGGATTTGATGCTCCCCAGCCTCACCTGCTGTCTCCTGTCCGTCAGGAAGTTGGTGATCCACTGACAGATGGAGGCCGGCACTGTGAGCTGGGTGAGTTTCTGGTGCAGGATGTCTGGTATGATGGTGTTGAACGCAGAGCTGAAGTCCACAAACAGGATCCTAGCGTAGGTCCTGGGGGAGTCCAGGTGATGCAGGATGTAGTTCAGACCCAGTACGAGAGAGCGCAGTACCAGGGCGACCGTCCGTGGCGCCATCTTGGATGCTCTGGAGACATGACATGACTCTGTAGTCAAAATCACAATTTAAATCACTTCCAAAAACCATTGTCAGTGAACACGGTTCATCACAGCATCCACAAATGCAGGTTAAAACTGAATCATGCAAAAAGAAAACCATATTCGTGATCCAGAAATGTCAGTGACGTCTGTGGGCCCGAGCAAGTTTCTCATGTACTGAGGCACAGAGAAAAACTGATGTGTGGTCTGATAAATCAAAACCTGACATTCTTCTTGGGAATCACGGAGCGTACTCCACTCTAGAGAGGAGAGGGGCCACCCAGTCTGCACAGTCCAAAGGATGAGGATACATAAGTGTCCATGGCATGGGGAGCTTACACATCTGTGAGGGCTCCATTAATGCTGAACACTTCTCTCACTGAGCAACACAGAGAGAATTACACAGGTTTCTGTAACAGGCCAGACTACTGTAATGCTCTCTTTCTGGTTTACCAAAGAATACAATCAATCAGCTACAATGAATTCAAAATGCAACAGCATGAGTTTTGACAAAGAGCAGAAGGAGAGCACACATCACACTGATTTAAACATCTTTACTTTTGCTGCCTGTTAGTGTTCGTTTTCATTGTAGAGTTATTTTATTAGTTGATATGGTACTGCATGGCCTCACATCTCTGAGAGGCTTTTACTTTATGAACCAGGAAGTCCTCTCAGATCCTTCGGCTCTTCTCTTTTAGCTGTTTCAAAGGGTAGAACACAAACATTTGGGGATGCAGCTCTTTACGCTTAGAGAAGCTGGAACATCCTGCAGGAGACAGAAGATCATGGGTTTCACTTGACGTCACACAAGATTTACGGCGTTACTAGGACCGACCTAAGACCTAAAGTCAATAATATGCCTACATTTTATATCTATTGGTGTCCATTAGTCTTTACGTCTAAATCCATTTGTGTTTTAATATGTTCCATTTTTAGCCTTTCTGGTCTTCAGTCAAGTTCAAGTTGACATTTTGTTCTGTTCCAGCTGCTCCAGGAGAACATCATCAGTTTTGTAAAGACTGAGATGAAGAAGATCCAGATAACTCTGAGTGCAGATTACCCAGAATGCTTAGAGAGTCAGAGTGAGGATGAGGATGAAGAGCAGAGGAGGAGCAGAGAGGCCTTTCTGGAGATCACTCTGCACTTCCTGAGGAGAATGAAGCAGGAGGAGCTGGCTGACTGTCTGCAGAGCAGTAAGAGGATTTGATCACATTTAACATGATGGAGAGAGGAAATGGAGACAACATGGGAGAGGTTTACATTTCAAACTCTGCTGTTAATCTGATGCACACATTTGTATCACATCTATGAGCTGTGAGAAACTGTTCACAGCTGATGAAGAGAGTTCAGAGAGGAGGAAAATCAAATCCATCCTGATGTCTGAAAGTGTAAATTCATCAGACTGATTGTAGCTTCAGATCATTCATCACATTTCTCTTTGGTTCTTTCAGGAACTGTTGCTGCAGAGTGCAGACGTAAACTGAAGTCTGACCTGAAGGAGAAGTTCCAGTGTGTGTTTGAGGGGATCGCTAAAGCAGGAAACCCAACCCTTCTGAACCAGATCTACACAGAGCTCTACATCACAGAGGGAGGGACTGGAGAGGTCAATGATGAACATGAGGTCAGACAGATTGAAGCAGCATCCAGGACACCACACAGACCAGAGACCACCATCAGACAAGAAGACATCTTTAAAGGCTCACCTGGAAGAGTTCAACCAATCAGAGCAGTGCTGACAAAGGGAGTGGCTGGCATTGGGAAAACAGTCTTAACACAGAAGTTCACTCTGGACTGGGCTGAAGACAAAGCCCACCAGGACATCCAGTTCACATTTCCCTTCACTTTCAGAGAGCTGAATGTGCTGAGAGAGAGAAAGTTCAGCTTGGTGGAACTTGTTCATCACTTCTTTACTCAAACCAGAGAAGCAGAACTCTGCAGGTTTGAAGAGTTCCAGGTTGTGTTCATCTTTGACGGTCTGGATGAGTGTCGACTTCCTCTGGACTTCCACAACAATCAGATCCTGACTGATGTTACAGAGTCCACCTCAGTGGACGTGCTGCTGACAAACCTCATCAGGGGGAACCTGCTCCCCTCTGCTCGCCTCTGGATCACCACACGACCTGCAGCAGCCAATCAGATCCCTCCTGAGTGTGTTGACATGGTGACAGAGGTCAGAGGGTTCACCGACCCTCAGAAGAAGGAGTACTTCAGGAAGAGATTCAGAGACCAGGAGCAGGCCAGCAGAGTCATCTCCCACATCAAGACATCCCGAAGCATCCACATCATGTGCCACATCCCAGTCTTCTGCTGGATCACTGCTACAGTTCTGGAGGATGTGCTGAAGACCAGAGAGGGAGGAGAGCTGCCCAGGACCCTGACTGAGATGTACATCCACTTCCTGGTGGTCCAGTCCAAACTGAAGAGCATCAAGTACGATGGAGGAGCTGAGACTGATCCACTCTGGAATAAAAAGAGCAGGAAGATGATCCAGTCTCTGGGAAAACTGGCTTTTGATCAGCTGCAGAAAGGAAACCTGATCTTCTATGAGTCCGACCTTAGAGAGTGTGGCATCAAGATCAAGGAAGCCTCAGTGTACTCAGGAGTGTTCACACAGATCTTCAGAGAGGAGAGAGGACTGTACCAGGACAAGGTGTTCTGCTTCATCCACCTGAGCGTTCAGGAGTTTCTGGCTGCTCTTCATGTCCATCTGACCTTCACCAAGTCTGGACTCAACCTGATGGAAGCAGAACAACCAACATCCCTGATCTCTAAAATCTTTAGAGACAAACCTGAACTGACACATCTCCATCAGAGTGCTGTGGACCAGGCCTTACAGAGTCCAAATGGACATCTGGACTTGTTCCTGCGCTTCCTCCTGGGTCTTTCACTGCAGACCAATCAGAGTCTCCTGAGAGGTCTGATGACACAGACAGGAAGTAGCTCACAGACCAATCAGGAAACAGTCCAGTACATCAAGAAGAAGTTCAGTGAGGATCTGTCTGCAGAGAGAAGCATCAACCTGTTCCACTGTCTGAATGAACTGAATGATCGTTCTCTAGTGGAGGAGATCCAACAGTCCCTGAGATCAGGACATCTCTCCACAGAGAAACTGTCTCCTGCTCAGTGGTCAGCTCTGGTCTTCATCTTACTGTCCTCAGAGAAAGATCTGGACGTGTTTGACCTGAAGAAATGCTCTGCTTCAGAGGAAGCTCTGCTGAGGCTGCTGCCAGTGATCAAAGCCTCCAACAAAGCTGTGTGAGTTCATGAGTGAGACATTTGAAATATAACTAATTCTGTTCATGACAACTGAAACTATTTGTTTGTTCTCATGATCTTCTTCAGGCTGACTGAATGTAACCTGTCAGAGAGAAGCTTTAAAGCTCTGTCCTCAGTCCTCAGCTCCAGTTTGAGAGACCTGGACCTGAGTAACAACAACCTGCAGGATTCAGGAGTAAAGAAACTGTCTGCTGGACTGAAAAGTCCTCATTGTAAACTGGAAACCCTCAGGTCAGTATAAAGCTGAAAGTAAGATCTTACACTGTCAGAGACAATAGCCCAATGAATGTTGATGACATCAGATAGCTCCACAAGACACTGAGGTTCCTCAACTTATCAGTAAGGGTAGACCAGGAAATTCAACTTATTCAATCAATCTTCATTCAGGTTGGCTGATTAAAAAACATTTAAAGACAAGTACAATAAAAAAATATTCTTTATTAATGTCCCCGGAGTCGCGCTGCTCAGACGCACACCCAAGCCAAGCCAAGCCCCAAACTCCAATACGGTGCTGGACCACCACGTCATCCATGCTGTGCAGGTTCGTGTACAGTCACACCGGCTGCGCTCTACGGGGGAGAGGACAAGCAATTAGAGACCTCTGATCGATGTGCCCCATATTATACAGAAAGCCGGTGCAGAGGAAAGCTTACCTCTTTAATTTAACGCGCATCTCATAGTCTAGGTCGCTGCAACTGCTTTCAGTTTGTTACACCACCGCCGGAGACTGCTAAATTGAACAGACATACTCTGCGTTTGGTACCTAACGCAGGTGAGACACGGACAACTTACCTCTTTTGCCTGACACACAAATATTAAAGGCCACGCCAAACTGTGCGCCCCTCGGTGCCTATCCACCTCTGTTAGTCCCCGAACGCCGACTGCCAGGTTCAGGGGAAAGGGGAGTGGCTTGGTGACGGCCCCTTTTTAAAGGTGCGCTCTGCAATTACTGCCAGTGCAGGACTGGCATAGCACCATACAAAGGCCGAGAGTGCCAAAAGGGCAACCGGTCACATTAAATATAAGAAATATGCATGGCTTTAATCATTAGGAAAAATAACAGGAGCTTTGACAAATGTTTACATGTCCTCTCAGGTTCACTGGATGTAACCTGTCAGAGAGAAGCTGTGAAGCTCTGTCCTCAGTACTCAGCTTCCAGTCCTCCAGTCTGAGAGACCTGGACCTGAGTAACAACAACCTGCAGGATTCAGGAGTGGAGAAACTGTCTGCTGGACTGAAGAGTCCTCACTGTAAACTGGAAACCCTCAGGTCAGTATAAAGCTGAAAGTCAAATCTTACACTGTCAGAGACGATAACCCAATGAATGTTGGTGACATCAGATAGCTCCACAAGACACTGAGGCTCCTCAAATTATCAGTAAGGGTAGGCCAGGAAATTCAACTTATTCAATCAATCTTCATTCAGGTTGGCTGATTAAAAAACATTTAAAGACAAGTACAATAACAAGTATTCTTTATTAAATATAAAACATATATGGCTTTAATCATTTTTTAAAATAACAGGAGCTTTGACAAATGTTTGTGTCCTCTCAGGTTCACTGGATGTAACCTGTCAGAGAGAAGCTGTGAAGCTCTGTTCTCAGTCCTCAGCTCCCAGTCCTCCAGTCTGAAAGACCTGGACCTGAGTAACAACGACCTGCAGGATTCAGGAGTGAAGATCCTTTCATCTGGACTGAAGAGTCCTCACTGTAAACTTGAAACCCTCAGGTCAGTATAAAGCTGAAAGTCAAATCTTACACTGTCAGAGACAACAGCCCAATGAATGTTGGTGACATCAGATAGCTCCACAAGACACTGAGGCTCCTCAAATTATCAGTAAGGGTAGACCAGGAAATTCAACTTATTCAATTAATCTTAATTCTGGTTGGCTGATTACATTTTTTCAAAAACAAGTACAATCAATAATATTCTTTTTTCAATATAAGAAATATGCATGGCTTTAATCATTTAAAAAAAATAACATGTTGATAAATGTTCACGTCCTCTCAGGTTCACTGGATGTAACCTGTCAGAGAGAAGCTGTGAAGTTCTGTCCTCAGTCCTCAGCTCCCAGTCCTCCAGTCTGAGAGACCTAGACCTGAGTAACAACGACCTGCAGGATTCAGGAGTGAAGCTCCTTTCATCTGGACTGAAGAGTTCTCACTGTACACTGGAAACCCTCAGGTCAGGTTTCCTTCTCATCATGTTTATGGTTTTTTGTATTAAAATGGTCAAAACTTGAACACTTTTGATTCCTGTATGTTTTTTTTCTAATTCCAGTCTGTCAGGATGTCTGATCACAATGACAGGCTGTGCTTCTCTGGCCTCAGCTCTGAGCTCAAACCCCTCCCACCTGAGAGAGCTTTATCTGAGCTACAACCATCCAGGAGACTCAGGAGTGAAGCTGTTGGAGGATCCACTCTGCAGACTGGATACACTGAGGTATAACAGACAACAAGAGCTCAAACACTGAATGTGTAAAACATCTTATTTCACAGAAAAAGATCTCGCTGTGTTTAATTCTCTTCAGAGGAGTGATTGGACCTGAACCAGGAAACACACAGACCACCAGAAGACTATCAAATAGAAACAAAACAGTTCAATAGAAACTAAAGGAGAAAGGAATCCATTGTTACTCTCTGAGATTTTCTTTTACACTATCAGCAGTTTAACACTTTTCAACTTTCAGACAGAGATCTAAGACTCTCTTTAAGGGATGCACTGACTCACTTAATGTCAGCTCAATGATCATCTTTCATGATCAGCTGATTGATCAGGTAAACTACAGCTGCCCTGTCTTCTTAAGATGACATTAATACACATCTGATTTCAGTCACTGTTTAGAGAGAATTATGACGCAGACTGAACGAGCTTCTCTGACAGCACGGTGAGTAAAGGTTGTGAATTAAGATACATGAGGACTCTCATCAGTGTTGACATCATACGTCTCTGTAAAATGTTCTCTGATAGTTCATTTGTTGTATTGAAACATGTCATCATGTAATACACAATCCTGTGGACTGACTACAGCATCACTTCTTTTATTGTGATGTTACACAGAAAAAGTCAGATGTGACTGTTCATCTGATGATGTTTGTAAACATACAGAAGGCAGATGTTACATTCTCAGAAAATCATCAATATTTGAAATATGTAGTCATGTGCAGACCTGATCCCTAGGAGACAGAGCTGTCTAATAAACACAATATGATCAAATATTATAGAATCATGTTCTTTATCTGAAAATGTCCAAACTGTACTCTTGTCTTATGATCTAAATGTTGCTCTAAACAACAACTTTTAGTTTTCTGCTGAAAGCTGTCACGTTGTCCTGACAGCATTTCTCCTGCTTGGTCTCAAAGTGGCGTTTAACACCAGACATGTTCTGAAACACACACACTCTCTTCTGTCCACAGGGGTCTGTACAGAGTCTGCACTCTGAAAAAGAAGAGGATAGATTGAAGTGAATCTCAGCATGAACAGAACTAAGGAAGTTACAGATGTTAAAAACATGGATTCAAAGTACTGGCTGCATAACTGGGTCAAACAATGAGATCAAACAGTATTCATTGAGCTTCATCAGCCCAGATATACTGGTTTACTGACGCAGCTACATTCAGGGAGACAAGCAGCAGACCTGTCAGCCACCATCAGCTTCATATACATGCTGATACATGCTGTTTGTTTCAGCAGGGACTCTGAGACAAAATGGAGGACATGTGGAAATGATCTTAATGTGGATGCTCCGATTGTCCTCCAGCTGTCTTCATCACTCTGAAACCATAAGACAGGATGTTTAGGATAATTGATTTTTACTCCTGACACATACAAAGAGACGACTTCTTTAAAGTGACAGAACAAAGGTTCAGCAGGAATCGTCTTTACTGATTTCAAAGAGGACATGAGAAGCAGAATCTGGACTTTATGGATTTAAAAGCCATTTTGAGCCACTGAAACAGCTCAGACTAACACTTGTTACAGACTCTGTGCAGAGCTCCAAACAAGCTGAGGGGCTGGCGGAGGAGATGCACTGACTTTGGTCCTCTTTCTGTACATCACACACTGCAGTGAATCCACCTGCTGTGCCAGGTGTGATGCTTCTACTCCCTCTCCTCTGGCTGACTCTGAAGGATCCAAGAAGAGCCTCACACAGTCACATGAGTTCATATGAGAGGTTTCATTTCATCTACATTCATATTTAGAAGAGGAGAGCCCACTCCTTCATATCTCTATCTGCAGACACTGTTTAGATTGAAAGTCTATTTAGAATGAGCTTTTTATTCTGCAGAGTGAACACAAGCCCTAAAAGAAGAAATGAGTCTCTTTTTAAAGGAGGAAGATAAAGTCTCCATGTTGGAGGACAGAGCAGCCAGCCAGCCTTTGCTTTTTGAATCTTTGACTTCTTTTTCTGCGAGTATCTCAACACTGTCAGAAAAAGAGACAGAGTGATGGAGACAGCTGGCTCAGAGGAGTTTCAGCCTGTTTCTCTGTCACAGGGACAAACTGAGGAACACTGCTTCATGTTGAACAGCAGGTAGGACTCATGTTGGACTGATCATCACTCTGACTGTGTTTCTTCCTCCAGGGTGGACCATGGTGGAGAGCAGTGGTTAAAACCTGGACTGAAGAAGTGTAAGTGTGGAATCAGTTTGACTCATGATGACCAAACAGCAGACTGTCAGCTAACAAAGAATAAAGCCTTCAGGTGTGTCTGATGATAAACTGCTGCTGTGTTGTGTCTTTGTCTCTCCATCAGATGTCTGTGAACTCACTCTGGACTCAAACACAGCAAACAGACAGCTCAGATTGTCTGAAGACAACAGGAAGGTGACACGTGTGAGAGAGGATCAGTCATGTACTGATCATCCAGACAGATTTGACTCCTGGCCTCAGCTGCTGTGTAGAGATGGTCTGACTGGTCGCTGTTACTGGGAGGTCGAGTGGAGAGGATGGGTTTATATATCAGTGAGTTACAGAGGAATCAGCAGGAAAGGAGACAGTCCTGACAGTCTGTTTGGATTTAATGATCAGTCCTGGAGTCTGATCTGCTCTGATAAAGGTTACTCTGTCCGTCACAATAACAGAGAAACATTCCCCCCTCTCTCCTCGTCCTCTGACTCTCACAGAGTAGCAGTGTATGTGGACTGTCCTGCTGGCACTCTGTCCTTCTACAGAGTCTCCTCTGACTCCCTGATCCACCTTCACACCTTCAGCACCTCCTTCACTGAACCTCTGTATCCTGGGTTTAGGTTGTGGTCTTATGGTTCCTCAGTGTGTGTGTGTTCTGTGTAGCAGGGAGAGTCTCCTCCTCAGCACAAACACTACACACAAGAACAGCTGCTGAAGAACAGTGTACCCTCTGCACGCACGCACGCACGCACGCACGCACGCACGCACGCACACACACACACACACACACACACACACACACACAAACACACGCACACACACACACACACACACACAAACACACACACACACACACACGCACACACACACCAGCTGATCATGTGACTATCAAAGAGCAGGACTCAGTGGAAAACTGGCTCACTGAACTTTACTTATTTACATCTCTCTTGTGAAAAGATCCGGCCTTGTTCAAACTTTGTTTCTTCAATGTAATGATAAGAAAGTTTGTCAGAAAGTCTGAGTCAGATTCATGAAACTGTTCTTCACCTGCAGAGTTCAATACAATTTGATTTAAGATTATTGCTAATTACAGAAGTGGAGCCGTGACCTCCAAATTGGGGTTAGAGTTACCCAGAGATGATGAGCTACTTTCTGAGTTAAGACAATGTGATGGTGAATGTATTTTTAAAACTGCAGATTTAACCTGATGATAACAATGACTGGGGGATTTGACTAAAAAGGCACGAGTGGTGGCAGAACAAACCTGGAAATGGGGCAACAAAACAGCTTTGAGTTGAGTGGTGGTAGTTCCAGGACGCTGTCTCTTCCGTCAAGCACCTTGGAGATGTCATGGGCTTAATTTGACAAAACAACTGGGGTGCTAAGGCTTGGCAGGCTGAAGCACACCCTTCGTAAGGAAACCCACCAAGTCGCTATGGAAAGATATAGTTTGTCTGATACCTCCAGGCCCGAGCGAGAGCGGGGGAGGATGATTGACCCACAGGACAGACCACTGCAATGACCACCCATGCCAGACAATTGACTGGGGAATACGTGAGCGATTTATCCCGGGTCTGCAGATATGAGAAGATATGCAAAAACGAGAGGGGGTTGAAGATACATCAAGCAAAGATGAGGTGCTTGCACCCTTTCAGTCATGTACAACGCACAGGGCAACCTGATAAGATGGAGCAGTAGCATCAAAGGAGGAGATGGAGCAATATCTTCTTCAAGTGCAAAACTACCCCAGAAGGGATGAAAGATTTTAGGAGATGGAGAAACTCATTAAACCACCCGAGCCAACCATCTCATTTGTGACAAACGAACCTAGCTGGAAGGAAGTGAGTGAATTTTTGTAGAAGGCAAGAGGAAAATAACAGCATTATTTACAAGGTGTACAAATGTTGTGAGAGGCTCAGGAGACGCCCATGGAAGTTGCTGAAGGTGGCATGGAGGAAGAGCTTCCTTGCAGATAATTGGCTGGTGGCAGAGGGATGCTTCATCCACAAGGAAGGAAACTCCACAAACATCAAGCATTTCCGGACCATATCACTCCTCAATATGGAAGGGAAAAGCTTGCTTGGGATCCTTGCAAGGAGGCTGACCACTTTCATGCTGGACAATGAGGAAATGGATACAGCAGTCCAGTAGAGAGGCATCCAAGGGGTACCTGGCTGTCTTGAGCATAATACTTTAATTTCCAAGATCATTGAGAATGCGAAGAGGAAGCCTTGTGACCTGACAGTGTTATGGCTTTATCTAACTAATGCATACGGTACATTACATTAAGGCTCTGCTTAAAAGAGGGCCTTTTTGTCAGGCAACAAAGAAGAGCTGAAAACTGTTCAGAGGGAGTTGAGGAGGAAGATCAGGGAGGGCAAAAACCGATACAAGAGGAAGATGGAGGAACAGCTGCAGCAGAACGTCAGCCATCACTGGGTACAAGGAACCTGACACCCAGACTGAAGGGATCTAAAGTGGGTGAACGACTTGAACATTTTCTTCAACAGATTTGATCAGTCATCCCCCCCGCCCCCTGCCCAGATCCCACTGCTGCAACACCCATTGCCTACTGTGGCTGTGACTGGCCCTCCCCCCTATTCCCCTACCTCAACTGATCCCTGTCCCTCAACACTCTGCATTCAGACCCTCTGCCCCCCCCTCCCTCTCAACTAGCCAGGTGAGGACTCAACTGAGAGGGTGCAAGACAAGGATGGCTGCAGGTCCAGATGGCATCAGCTCAAGGCTGCTCAAATCCTGTGCAGACGAACTGTATTGGATTGTGGGGCGCATCTTCAACTTGAGCCTGAAACTAGGGAAGGTACCAGAGCTGTGGAAGACATCCTGCTTGGTACCGGTGCCAAAGTCCCCTCACCCAAAAGACTTCAACAGCTACAGGCCGGTGGCGCTGACATCGCAGCTGATGAAGACCCTGGAGAGACTGGTCCTTGGTCACCTGAGAACCCTGGTAAGACCATCGATGGACCCGCTGCAGTTCGCCTACCAACCTGGCACCGGGTATGGATGACGCTCTCACCTGGAAACGGTTGGGGCCACTGTGAGGATCATGTTTTTTGATTTCTCAAGTGCCTTCAACACCATTGTGCCGTTGCTTCTGAGGTACAAGTTGGAGCACTCTGGAGTGGATCCCCTCCTCACGGCCTGGATTCTGGACTACCTCACCGATCGTCTGCAGTATGTGAGGGCCCAGAGGTGTCAGTCCGGCACCATCGTCTGCAGCACAGGAGCCCCCCAGGGAATGGCTCTGACTCCGTTCCTGTTCACCTTCTACACTGCAGACTTCCCCCACAACACAGTGAGCTGCTTCCTGCAAAAGTTCTCTGAAGACTCCGCCATTGTTGGCCTAATCACCAACGGGGACAACAGGGAGTACAGAGAACTGATGCAGGATTTTGCAGTCTGGTGCCAGAGAAACCACCTCCAGCTCAACGCAGGAAAGACAAAAGAGCTGGTGGTGGATTTCAGAAGACGCAAGTCCCCTCTTCCCACACCAGTGAACATCCAGGGAATGGACATTGAGATTGTGAAATCTTACAAGTACCTGGGTGTTCACCTGAACAATAAACTAGACTGGTCAGACAACTCAAATGCGCTGTACAAGAAGGGACAAAGCAGACTCTTTCTGCTCAGGAGACTCAGGTCTTTTGGTGTGGAGGGGGCTCTTCTGAAATCCTTCTTTGACTCTGTGGTGGCATCAGCCATATTCTTTGGAGTGGTCTGCTGGGGAAGCAGCATCTCTGCTGCTGACAGGAAGAAGCTGAACAGACTGGTGAAGAAGGCCAGCTCTGTCCTGGGCTGCCCGCTGGACCCTGTGGAGGTGGTGGCTGACAGGAGGATGATAGCAAAGCTATCTTCTCTGATGGACAACACGTCACACCCCCTCCAGGAGACCATAACAACACTAAGTAGCTCGTTCAGTGACAGACTTCTTCACCCGCGGTGTCTCACGGAGAGATATCACAGGTCTTTTCTTCCTGCAGTGGTCAGACTCTATAACCAATAATATATATATACAGTTGAGGTCAAAAATATTAGCCCCCCTTGTGAAATCAGATAAAACCCTTGATTTCTCCATGAAAATGACCATTAACAACAAGTGTTTATAGTTTATGTGTTTCCAAAATAACAAAGTCAAAATGTTCACTATGTTTGACTTGGATATTTTATTGACACAATGAATTGAAACAAGAAAAGGTAAAAATGACACGTCCAAAATTATTAGCCCCCTGGCCCTTATAGTCATTAGTTCACTCTTTCTGAGCCACACCTGACAACAACCTCTTCAAGTAGTTCTCTACAAGGTTGGCACATGTCTCTGGGGGGATTTTGGCCCATTTTTCCAATGCAAATTGTTCCAGCTGGTCCAAAACACATGGTTTCTGAGCATGGACAATCACTTTGAGCACCTGCCACAGATTCTCAACAGGATTGAGATCTGGGCTCTGTACGGGCCACTCCAGCACCTTGGTTTTGGTGTCCTTTAAGAACTGTTTGACCAATTTTGACATAAGCTTTGGATCATTGTCTTGTTGGAAGACCCAGCACTGACCAAAGCCTAGACTAAGAGCAGAGTTCTTCACATTGTCCCTCAAAATGTCAACCAAAACAAGGCTCCCTGTGCCTGAGGCTGCAAAACAGCCCCACAGTAAGATGCTCCCTCCACCATGTTTAATTCTGATGACCGTGTTCTAAACACATGTTCTTGGCCAAACATGAACAACATCCATATTCCCAAAAAGTTCCATCAGACCAAAGGATGGACTTCCAAAACTGATCTTTACCTTTCAAATGTTTATGGGCAAACCTCAGTCTGGCTCTGATGTGCTGCTCTTTGAGTAAAGGGGTTCTTCTGGGACGATAGTCCTGAAGCCCACTACGATGAAGATCCCTCACAACTGTGCTCCTTCAAACATCAACTCCAATGGAGGTCAGGTCAGCAACAATCATCTTGTTAGATGTCCGGGGCTTCTTGCTGACATCTTCCACTACTTTCCTCTCCAAAGTTCTTGAAATTTTGCATTTTCTACCACGCCCAGGTTTGTTTCTAACAGAGATTGTCTCCTTGTACTTTGCAATGATGCAACCTACAGCTATTCTAGACACTGTAAAACGCCTGGAAATGACAGTATAGCCTCCCCCTTATTATGAGCCTCAAATATCTTCTTTCTGAGCTCAAGACTGATTCTCTTTGTCTTTGGCATGGTTAGTAAGAGTAGTCTCTCTCAATAACATGTTCAAGTGCCCTGATTGGAGTCCCTTAAGTAAATCTCAATGCTGTTTGAATGCTCAGGTGTTGTTAGGAAGCCAGTTGACCGACAGGTGTTGTTAGGAAACCAGTTGACTTCACAGGTGTGTTTTAAAATCAAAAATTCACATGGGTGCTAAAATTTCTGACCATTTTTCACTATATTTGATATAAAGTTATCTTAAAAATGTATTTTACATTCCAAAATGTACCAAAGCTACTAAAGAACACTGGTGAATGTTTGCTTATATCAAGTTTTATCAATGATTCAAATATTACTTTTTACCTCTTTCATTTTAATTTTAATTGCTAATAACTTTTTAATAATTTATATTTTATAGGCTCTTGTTTGCTTTATATATTTCTTTTGCACTGTCTACTTTGTTACTGTGACACTTGAATTTCCCCATTGTGGGACGAGTAAAGGACTATCTTATCTGATCTTATCTTATCTTACACATTCACACACCACTGAACAACAGAGGGAGCAACTTATTTGAGCTTCAGTGTCTTGCCCAAGGACACTTCGGCATGTGACTGCAGGAGCTGGTATTGAACCGCCAACCCTCAGGTTGATAGAGAACTGACTCTACCCACTGAGCCACACCTGGTGCGTATCCATGAAGGAGAAGAGTGGAAGACAGCTTTTAACACACACAGCGGACACTATGAGTACTTGGTAATGCCATTTGGTTTAAGTAATGCCCTTGCTGTCTTCCAAGCTCTTGTCAATGATGTGTTGCGGGACATGATCAATACGTTGTCTATATATAACTTATATAGGTATATATGTATACCTACTTAGAGAATCCACTGTTTGTGAAGGCTGAGAAATGTGATTTTCACCGTGACACTGTCTATTTTGGGATTTAAAGTGTCAGTTTGGAGGTTAGAGATGGACTCTGTCAAGGTCAAGGCAGTGCTGGATTGGGCTCAGCCCACTACTCGGAGCTTCAAAGGTTCTTGGGGTTTGCTGATTTAACAGGAAGTTCATTCACAGCTACAGTTCCATAGCAGCCCCCATTAACCGCTCTTACATCCTCTAAGGTTCAATTTTCCTGGTCAGCTGCCAAAGAGGAGGCATTCAGGAAGCTTAAGAAAGCCTTCACCTCTGCTACCACCTTTGTCACCCCTGATTCTAAGTTCCAATTTGTGCTTGAGGTGGATGCTTTGGATGTCAGGGTGGGTGCTGTCCTCTCTCAATGGTCCCCCAAGGATACCAAGTTGTATCCCTGTGCCTATTTCTCTCATCATCTGTCTTCCACAGAAAGAAATTATGACGTTGCGAACCAGGAGCCATTGGCAATAGTATATTAAATGTGCTTTTGTTATGTGTAATTAGCAGTTTATGCATTTGAATCAGTCTATGATTTGAAGAAACAGTTAACAGCTGGATTATTAGCTACAATTAGCCAAAGTTTAGCCGTCTCCAGTCACTCGCAGACAGTTTCAACCAGTCTGATAGTTGGTAGTGTGTCCAAGTCTACCTGAGCCATCTGGAGAGCACCTGCTGTCCTGTTCTTAAACAGGGGAAATGAAATAAAGAACAGGGGAAAGATATAGATCATTACATCACAGAGGTGTTTAGAGATAAAGATAAATTACCTTCCTGTAGAAACAAACCTCAAAGCAATAAGAGACACAAAGATCACACCAGAAGAAACCTCCACACTGACTACCTCCTCCACAGCTGGTCCCTCATCAGCAGTGAGGAGAGATTCATTCTTCATCCAAATCCTATAAAAATAATAAGAATATTAATGATAATGATACATTTTATTTATACTGTACCTTTCAAACCCAGACTTACAAGGTGCCATACAGACATACCATAAAAACACAGTGTGGTTCAGATAAACAATGCATGAGAGAATGTGTGTAACATCTCAGTCATATTTTACTGATTATCCAACAAGCCTGAAAATGGCTACACTACCAACAGTACTACATACAGGATACAGTAGGCCTGCAACATACAGTATGAAGTCAAGATTCATGAAATGTAAGTTACAGGTCTGACTAAAACAGTGTGCATGAGGCTCTTCCACATTCAGCTCCTTTAGTTTTTAATTCTCTTTTTAATCCTACTCTCCCTGGGATTACAACATGTGCTAAGACATTAATTTCCCCTGTAGATAACAATAGTTTCACTCACTCATTCTTACAATATGCGTTCAATAGTGACTGCACACATAAATGTCAATACAACATACATACAGTCAATGTTACACGTCGTTACTTACATTTCAGATAGTTCAGGTTTGACTAAGGGTAAACAGAGGGTCTTATGGGGTGTTGAGGCTGGCAGACCCTTCTTGTAACTATTGGAAGAAGGGAAAAAATGTAGTCCCTAACAGAGTCCCCGACGAGGTGGGGTTCTCGCCAAAGAATGATCAAGAGATTCTAGGAACAGGAGAAGGCCAGAGCCTGTCCCCTGGGGTCGGAAGTGAAAAGCCGGCATCTTGTGCTCTCATGGCAAGACATTGAGGTTTTGGGGTCAGTTAACAAAGCTGTCAAACCACTCCAAGACTTTACTGATGCCCTGTCCGGGGAGACTTACATCAGCGTCTCCTACATCAAACCAGAGTCCATTTTTTCAAAACCAGTTTCTTACAGCCAGAGAAAAAAAGACACAGAGCTCACTAAAACAATACAAAAAACATCCTGGGGTACCTTGACGACAAATACAGCGACCCTGTTAAGGATGAGCTCTTGGACATGGCCTCACTGATGGACCCATAAATTCCTACAACAGACAACCTACATTGACCCAGACAGGGTGGAACAAGTCAGAGAGCAGTCACTGAGCTGCTGTCTCTATCTGCTGCTAGAAGTACACCACAGCCTGGTCCAGGTCCAGGTGGGCAGGCACGCCAAGAAGCACAAGCTTATCCTGATCCCAAGAAGAAAAAAACTTAAACTTCTTCAAGAAGAATTATGCACCATCTTCTGACCAGTCAGAGGCAGTCAAAATAGAGACTGAGCTGGCTACCTACCTGCTGTCACCTGAGGCAGACCCAGACACTGATCCACTGCAGTGGTGGAAGTGCCACAAATCAAATTTCTCCAGGCTCAGCAATCTGGCCAAGAAATACCTCTGTGTTCCTGCTACAAGTGCCCCGTCAGAGAGGGTTTTTAGTGTGGGTGGGGGCATTGTTACATGCAACAGGGCATGCTTCAAGCCAGAGGCAGTAGACAGGCTGGTCTTTCTTGCCAAAAATATTTAAGGAAAAAGGATTTTGAAACTGAAGATATAAACCACACACCTCAAGTGCTGCACCCTGCTTAGATGTGATGTAGTTTGATTTGTTTTTAGACTGAAACGCTTCCTTGCTCACCCCGACCGTGAAACAACAGTGGCCTTTAATGAAAACAAGTTCTTGTGATGCATCATAAGAATGATACTCTATTTGTCAAGATTTTACCATCAAAAAAGGTTGATCAGTACAATGAATTCCCATTCTTACCACGTCTGTTCTGTCGCTATGTACTACACACTGTACCTTTAATGGGAAAGTCAGTTTGCCTTTGTCAAATTTAACTGATAAAATAAAAGACAAACTTGTTGTTAGTCATTTGTCATTTGTAGTTTTCTATTTTCAGAAGAAGAACACAAAACCGATTAAAATTGTAAATTGAGTTTTTTGTAAAAAAGTCTAGGATGTTATTCCTAGGCCATATCGCCCAACCCTACTACACACAGCTAGTGTGGCAGGAGAGTTATCAGAAATGAGTGGCGCTGACATACAGATTAATATTATGTTTATAAACAATTATTGTGAAAAAATGCTCAGAAAGCCTTCATGTTCAAAGCTCCCTGAGATTGGAACATCCTCCCTGTAAATATGTGGTCTATATCATCCTTCCATTTGTTTAAAAATGCCCTGTCATCCTATTACAGAACAAGCTGCACATGTCCATAATTGCATACTATAATACCTTCATAATATTGACTGATTCAATCATACACCCTATCACTGTACGTTTTACTTTCAATCAGATTCAGCCATACTTGATGCTATGCAAATATGACAATTCCCCACTATGGGCATGAGATGTGCATCTCACAGAGCTGGAAAGAAATTCCAGAAGAGAATTCTGAATGTTTGTTTATTTATTCAGACAATTTTAGTGATCTTATTACAGTTATAAAAAAAAGAAAAAAGCGTTGTAGAAAACACATTTTATTTCAGGCCCATTAAGGGCCCCCCTCCCCACTTGGGCCCTAGGTAGTCAGTCCCACTTTTCCCCCCACTACGACGCCCCTGGCGTTATGCATCCATCATGTGTACATAAACAGACACACACACACACACACACACACACACACACACACCTGCTCAGATACATTGTAGGCTATGTTTTCTTTTTATAATTCTCATCAAAACGATCATTGCCACAGACCTTGTTGGTCATAATAAAGACTGAAGAGATAGTATTAGACCCAACACACGGGACACCACCAGCAGTAATAATAAGATAAATATTTACAGCCTACCCTCTTCGGTAAAGAATGTGGGGTGTTGTCGTTATATTCTGCTGATACTGTCTGCGTGCCCTGAGTTTAAAATACTGCATGAAGTTACGTTGCTTTTCATTGTTCATTTATCCACATCTGTCAAGTTGGACAGTCAAGTTTGTTGTTACTGTGCAGAAAGATTCTTTCAGTGAATATAACTAATCCAGATCGGAGTGGACTTTGCGCCGTGCCCTCTAGCCATTTGACAGTTAAAATGGAGCAAGGATGGGGTTTGTTTATATACATATATACATAAAAAAAAGTAATTACTCATGTACAGATCAAAACTGTCAAAGACCACTTTGTCCACAAGGAGCGCCAAAATCAACACAAACCAAACGTTCCTCACAGGAGCTTTGAAAGAAGGGGATTTCTTTTTTCTTTAGGCCAAGTCTTCCTCTTTTTTATTTTACCTTGCGCAAATGTTTCCACACAGACGGACCTGCTGCAAATTGTCTGATCGTAGTTTTACGCAGAGCCAGCAGATGGCGCACTGACTACATTCCTCCACATGATGTGGGTCTCGTCTCATCCTGGTCTCATCATGCAGTCAGTGGTTTCATATGAAAGGGGAGGGTGCTGTTTCTTCACATGAAATCAGTGAGATCTTTTATCAAATCCACAGCTGGGTGCTGGTGGGCTCACACATACTTTAATATTTGCAAAACGCGTTTCGTTCCTGTTTGTGGTTGAGGGCGGTCACTCTACCTCAGCAGTGCCTGTCAGTACTTGTAGCTTTGCGCAAAAGTACTCATGTGATCACTATTCTTCTGTAAGTCTGCAAACTGCGCATTTGAGGGGGCACTTTTCATGCGCTCATTTTCGGGCGCGTTTGTAGACAGAGAATAAAAGGGGACTCTCTTTTCTCGGGACTTGTTGCTTTCTGATCAGCCATTGTGGACGTCGACAAAAAGGGGGAAGGTCTTGTTCATCTACCCGCTGGACAGACTGTGAGCTGTATGCGTGAAGGACACTGCTGTATGAACATTTGGATGAACCATGAAGCTGCCGGTCACACTGGGATGTCTGCAACCAGGAAAGGATTAATATATTCTCCTGCTTTCCGAGGGGTTGTGAACGCGTCTTCGTTGTCATTGTAGGCTTCACTTTTTTCCATGTTTTCAGATGTGACGGAACCCGAAATGAGCGGATAGATAGATCACTTGTTGCGGAGGTTTTGTGATTGAATACAGTCTAAAGAGGAGAGTCCTCGCAGCTCTGTGTTCTGTGATCCTGTGCCGGAGGAAGTTGGCTGTTTTTTGTCATCGCATCTTGATAACTCCACGAGTCTGAGCTGCAGTCTGAAGACCCAGGCAGCGCATGATGAAGAAGATGGTATCCAAACAACCGTGGAGTCTCTTCTTCCTCACATTGTCGTCTTTATTCTCTGTGGTACTGTGCAGCACAGGGGCAGAGGACCTGCAGGAGGAGGAGGACTTCAGTGCTGAGGTACGGTCATGTCTGTGGGTCTTTACGCAGAAGGAGAAATCTTACACATTCTTATGTTGTGTAAATGTATTTGTTACGATAAGATCTGAAGAAGTGCTTTGTGGGAATAAGAGCTCTTCACGTGCTGGTTTCAATTCCAAAGTCTCATACATGTTTTTATAAAATCATGAAAAACCCAGCTGGCTGCTCCACTGCAAGGCTGACATTTGACCCCTTGACCTATTTCCACATAAGACTGTGCAAGAAGTGCACAAACTATCTATCTATCTATCTATCTATCTATCTATCTATCTATCTATCTATCTATCTATCTATCTATCTATCGTGACTGCATTATCTGGTTATAAAATAATCATAGTTTATCTTTTATTATGTATTATTTATATGATTGTTTACATTATTTACTGTTGTTGTAGTTTTGCCCTCACACTACCATTATTTTCAGGCTGAGTTGAAAATAGTTTTCATTTTTCTTACATATTATTGATCCACCAATTTATTCTAGGACATGTTGATTCATGTGTCAGTCACAATGTCCCAGAGCCAATGTGACATCTTCAAACTTTTTTTTGTTCATCCAGCAAATAACAACCCAAACACTGTCTTAAATAACAGAAACAGGAGGTCACATGAAGCTTTAGCCTTCAGCTAACCTCAGGTGAATTTGTGATAAATTAGTGATGAACAAACAGATTTTTGAATATATCCATGGTTCAGCAGAGACATTGTTCAAACACGGGTAACGTGTATAACAAAGAACAGCAGATAGACAATAGTGACTGTGAGTTATTTCAACTAATATTCCTGTAATATCTGTTTATGTACCATCCATTTTATTGATATAACAATACAGAGCAATGTTGTTGTACTTCACATTTTTTCATATTGTGCTGAGCTAGTGTCAGATTTGCTGGTAGGAGGCTCAACCAGGTGGGGTCAAAATAACATTTGAGTTTGGATTTGTGGAAGAAAAAAGACTTACAGTCAAATTATAAAAGAGGCCAACGTTACATTTTGATTCTTTATGCGTATATATAAACAACACATTTATTTGGTTTAGTTTCCTGTATTTGTTTTATACTCCAGTAAATGTACGAGAGACTATCTCTCTACACAGTTACATATTCCATATGTACAGAGAACTGATCCACTGGATTGATTAACATTGATAGGAATGGTTTCTCTCGCCCTGCACAGACAGTCTCTTCACTCAGAGTAACTCATGTAACTAAACAATACAGACATCGGTCAGTCTGTGAATATTGTGCAATGCACTGATGTCAGAAGCTGATGTTTATCTGTTGTATCACATAAGGTCAGTATTTATTGGTCCAAATACTATGGAGCAGGCTCTGATTTGTTCTCACGGTCAAACCTGAAAGGAAACATCTGCAGTGAGGGAGTGATACACTGTCTCTGAGAAGGATCAGAAACATGCAAGTAGGAAGAAACTTCTCACTGACATGATAAGAGGAGGGACGAGTATTAACCATCTAAGATGATCTTCTTCTGGCACTAGATGGCAGAACCTGTGGCCAATCAACTTGAAGCACTTTGTCGCACTTACTAAGGTTTTTCCCTCCAGCCTAAATTCTTGCTTGTGTTGTGCGTCGCTTTGGACAAAAGTGTCTGCTAAATGAAATTGTAGAATTGTAGAAGAACATCAAATCTCATAATGCTCATTTCAAAAACAGATGCAACAAATACAGTTGAAAAACATCTGAATCAGATACCAGCTAAACTGGTATTCTGAACATCAGTATCAGTGTCGGCTCGGATTTTCACAAGCCGTGCATCAGTAAGTTATTCTTCATTAGCAGTGAAGCACATGATGGGTTTGTATGTTCTGGCCGTGGTCTGTTTTTATTGTGTTGGTGCATGAAGGTCAGAGTCCCATGATCCAGCTGTGTGAGCGGACCCTATGTTGTTGTTGTTGTTGTTGTTGTTGTTGTTGTTGTTGTTGTTGTTGTTGTTGTTGTTGTTGTTTGAGTCTGCTGCTGATGAGGCTTCTGAAAAGGCAGAACATTAAACTTCAGAGAGACCCCCCTCACAGGAGCCCTCATCCTGTTTGCCTGACTACGTGGCTCCACGAGCTCGATTTCACTGTCAGCAAACATAGAACGCAGCATGTGTCACATGGATCCTCTTTTCCCCTCAGAGTACAGACATGCACATGCAGAGATGTGTGTTTTTCTTGTGTCCTACAGTAGTGATATACAATTTAATTATTGTCTCCGTAGTGTTTCTGCCTCTAGATCTTCCTCCTCTCTCCTCATCTTTGCTGTCAGCAGGAGAAAGGCCAGGAACCAGAGAGCAGGAATGTTGTAATGTTAATAGAAGCCATCTGCTTTCTTTTCTTTAACTCTTTAGATGCTCTGTCTCGTTATTCAACAGCGGCTTGTTTTTGGATCAATGACTCACTCTCTGTTGTAGCTGTCATAGACAAAATATACACCATGATGCATCACACACACAAAAACACACACATGTTCTGCAACATCTCTGTAGGAAAATTGTTGACCTCTGTTTTTTTTCCCCTGGTAGTCATGGCTCCGTAAGTTCGGCTACCTGTCTCAGGCGAGCAGACAGATGTCCACCATGCAGTCGGCTCAGATTCTGTCCAAAGCGGTGAGCGACATGCAGCGCTTCTACGGCCTCCAGGTGACGGGAGAGATGGATGCAGCTACTGTTGCGTAAGCCCTGTTATGTTTAATTATGCTGGTTATTTTATGTGTGTTGATTTTACACAAAATGAACCCACCGGTCTTGTAAGATGTTATCTGCACTTTTTAGACTAGTTTCTTGCTCTTTAATGCATCACATGTTATAGATAGAGTGATTGATCACCTCAAAATAACAAAGTAACTCACGTCCTGACCTCTGGCTTAATGTGATCACAAAAAACAATCCGGATTTGTATTTTCTCCAGTGGCCGCTCAGACAGTTCAGGAGAGGTTGAAAGGTTCGCACAGGGGTTTTGTTTTCCTTCCTTATGTCACACGTCGGCTAACGAGGCCGTTCAGACTATTATGTCATATCCTCACATTCAGCCGTGAGTGACCTTGATTGGTTTTATCGGGCCTTTATTCTCAGCATGTGGGGAAGGATTAAGGAAACATCACATTAGGTGGTGAATAAATAGTTTGACTGTTTGAGAAACACATTACCCCGCAGAGACTTAAGTCAAAGGTTGGATGCTCATTCCAGTCTTCTAACCATGAAGCGACTTATCCTTGTCTCCTTTTTACAAGTGAAGACTCTGGCTGCAGTATTTTGATACTTTCTGACGGATGTTTTGAGGCAGTCTCGTTTAAATTCTAGTTTCGTCTTTTCTGTAATATAAAAAAGATTCTGACTCAATCTTTCTAAAAAAATGTTGATAAAAATGATTTGTGAAGATTTAAATTTACATCAGAATCTAAAAACACTCCCAAGTTTGTGGAGTGTGTTTTATACTGCTTTAAAGACCTCTGAGTTATGTTGGTTAAATGAAGAAGTGGATTATTAAAACATTTCTCTCCATTTTTAATAACTAAGGGAAGATCTGATATTGGTCTTTTTGAGCTCAGAGGGATCTAGATTTTGTTGTTTGTTTGGAGATGTTTAATCATAGAGGTCCTAAAAGTTGGGGGAAGATGCTTTGAAAATCAGTCTATTCCTCACATACACACAATATTAATATTTTTATATTTATTATTGTTTAGGTATGCTGCTCCTTGCTGTCTAAATGCTCTTGCTTGTCTTCTTTTTTAATTGTGTGTGTCTTCTTATTGTGGATCTTATTTCGTTCCATCTCATGCAACAGCTTGTGTTGGTATGACAATGAAAAAAACCTTGAAACCTTGATAAAGAAAGGTGTCTATTAGCCTGGTGGTTTTTAGTAAGAGGCTTTGAGGCCAACTAGCTCGACTTTGTGCGAGGGGAACAAAACCTGCAAAGAAACATCTCACTAATAAAACTTGGTTGCAATTTCCCTCTCTGAGTCCTTTTACTAAACCAAGCTTTGAGGCTCCACAGGTTCAGGAGTGGTGTCAGGTTTCTCTCCCATGTCACTTAAGAAAGAGAGGAAGTGTATTTAACAGAAATGGACTTTATCTAGACATATAAAGACGACACAAGTTTTTTCCTGGGGCTTAGCTCTTTGTTTTACATTCTTTGTCTCAGCGAGCAGGAAAGGGCTTTAATCAAGTGTTCATTATTGAGTACTTCACTGTTTATGTCCAGGCTGAAAAAGTCACAAAAGCTGCAGAAAAAAAATATTAAGGTTGCGTTAAAAGCCAGGAGGATTTGGTCATTGTGCTCTCCAGACCAAAAACATTTGATCAAACTGAGTAAATTCTGCTGCCTCTTCCTACAGGTACAACAAACTGTATTCATGAAGTGCTTTGAAAGTCCTCAGACCGCTTTCTTTCTACATGTCACATTCACCCATCGACAAACATTCATACACTGATGACGGGGGGCGCTATGTAATGTGGCCATCACTAGAAACAAATCCTATTCACACACAGTTAACCAACCCTGTCACAAAGTCACAGCTAGAGTGTCTAATGTGGTGTGTGTGTGTGTGTGTGTGTGTGTGTGTGTGTGTGTGTGTGTGTGTGTGTGTGTGTGTGTGTGTGTGTGTGTGTGTAGGGCCATGCGGCGACCTCGCTGTGGCCTCCCAGACAGAAGAGCGTCGGAGATTGACGAAGGATCGAGGAAGAAGCGTTACGCTCTGACCGGACAGCAGTGGGACAGAGACCACATCACTTACAGGTTCAAAGAAGTGACATTTTTTTTACAGAATGAAACAAACTGTTTGGCAAACAAACTCTAACGTGCTTCTTTCTGTCTCCAGCATCATGAACCAGCACATCCCGTCCTCGCTGGGTGAGGAGCGGGTGTATGATGCGATCCATAAGGCCTTTGACGTGTGGAGGAGGGTCACCCCGCTCACCTTCGAGGAGTTACCTGCTGAAAACAGCATCAGCATCAACAGCAGCCAGGCAGAGCTCGCAGACATCCTGTTGTTGTTTGCCTCTGGTTTTCATGGAGATATGTCACTGTTCGATGGAGAGGGGGGCTCTCTTGCTCATGCCTACTACCCCGGACCAGGAATAGGAGGAGATACACACTTTGATGCTGATGAGCCGTGGACTCTGGACAACCAAAACACAGAGGGTAAGTGGGATGATTTTTTCAAAGGGTAAAAAGCTTCAAATTAAAGGTTAGATAGAAATCTGTGTCTGCAGCCTGAAGGTAAAGGGCTCTGTTGGTTGAGGAGTGTGTGTGAGTTTTCTACTAAACATGATGCTCTGTGCCTTGTTAGTTCAAAGTTAATGAGAGACAGACTACCAGTCAAAAGTTTGCAAACACCTTCTCATTCAAGGGTTTGTATTTATTTTAATTATTGTAAACACTGTAGATTAATACTGAAGACATCAAAACTATGAAAGAACATATATGGAATTATTGAATGAACAAAAAAGTGTTAAACAAAGCAGAATATGTTTGATATTTTAGATTCTGTAAAGTAGCCCCCTTTTTCCTTCATGACAGCTTTGCACACTCTTGGTATTCTCTCAGTCTGCTTCATGAAGTGGTCTCCTGGAATGGTTTCTAATGAACATGAGCCTTGTCAAGAGTTCATTTGTAGAATGACTTACCTTCTTAATGTGTTTGAGACCATCAGTTGTGTTGTTCAGAGGTAGGGTTAGTACACAATGGATAGCCCTATTTGACTAATGTTGTAATCCAGATTATGGCAAACCCAGATTATTTCATAGTTTTGATGTCTTCAGTATTAATCTACAATGTTGAAAATAATTAAATAAATAAAAAACATTGAATGAGAAGGTGTGTCCAAACTTTTCACTGGTAGTGCACATCAAATATTCTTAAGAAGTCTTAAGAAGTGGTTCAGACAGGTTACCTCTCAGCTTTGGGCTCAGCTTTTCAGTTTTTAGAAGACTCCTTTGGAGGGATAACTTGTTGAATTTGCTCCCTTCAGATTTTGTAAGGTGATGTAATAATCCTCAATGTTGGCGCAGCTCTTTCTGGGGTTTTCAGGTTCTTAGTTCAGCTTTAAATGCTACTTGTGTGAGTTCAACCTTATCTCAGTGCTGTGGTGAAAGCATCAAGCAGAGTTAAATGTAGTTCAATTTCATATATTACATAAATAACATGTAGACTTTGTTACATGAACACATATGACCACACAACATTGAGTAATTATATGGCACTATGGGAAAAATCTTCTTATACATGGGATTTGGCATCATATCACAACACAAGCAATACACATACTAACCAGACTCAGGCATGATTTGAACACATAACTCTTATGGATGTCATCATGATAGTCATGCAATGGGGTATAAGTTTGTTTACATACTCTCAGTCTTACTCTACAAGTGTGTCTGTGCGTCCCGCAGGTGTGGACCTCTTCCTGGTGGCGGTCCACGAGCTCGGTCACGCTCTGGGTTTGGAGCACTCAGATAACCCCAGTGCTGTGATGGCTCCTTTCTACCAGTGGACTCACACACACAACTTTACGCTTCATGAGGACGACATCAGAGGAATACAGCACATATATGGTGAGAGGCATACGCTGCACTCATACACAGCTGTTTATATGACTCTCTTTAAGGACGCTGTCAGCAGAGCTCTGAGATAACGACGCTAACCAGCTGCTGCACAAATGAGAAAGCCCTGGTGCAAACCAATGAGTGAGACTGCAGTATATTTACATGTACAGGTTCACTAATAGCAAAGAAACACCTCTGTCCAAATACAGGTTATGTGAGGCTCACTGTTTGTACTTAAGCTCACAATAAGTTCTGACTGTTCTCATGTATGTCTGCTATTTATCCTTGAGTTTAGTGGTTCAAATCTAAAGTTTATCTACAACTAAAACCTTCACAATCTTCACCAGCACCAACATTTCCCAGCTCTTGAAGGACTCACAAACAGCACAGAACAAAACCTTCTTCAGACTGCTTCAGCTCTTTAATCAGTGAGATGTTAATGTGTAGTGTCGGCTATGATTTGAGGTTTTATCACACTCTTATCACTCTTGTGGATGATTGTCAAAGATGAGCTAAAAGCCTAAAAATAAGCTTCATGGATGCACATACACACACATCAGTGAGATCTCGCTCAGAGCAGCATATCATGCATGCCGTTATGATGTTCTCATTCCTCTCCAGCCTGAATGGGTGACATTGTTCACTGACAGATGGCATCTTTGTGAGTCTGTGTGTGTGTGTGTGCTTGGTGAAAAGCTCTTGTATGCTTTAGATTGTGCTTCACAAGTGTTTCTGCTCGGGGCTGATAAAACAGGCTGATAACTTGTGTTTCTTTTAAACTGCGTGTGCTTCCAATTGCTTACAGTATTTTTTCCAGAAGGCAAAAACAAGGATTTCAAAAATGTATTTCCTGTGATGTGTTTCTTTGCTGTCTGTTGTTCAGTCCTGGTCAGATCTGATTTGTTATGGGACTGCTTTCTATGTTTGTGTTTGACCTTCAAACTCTCAGCTGATGAACCCACACCAGACTCAATAATAATAATAATAATAATAATAATAATAATAATAATAATAATAATAATATACAAGTGCTTTACATGGGCAGCAAAATAAAACAAGCAGGTCATACATTTCACAAGGCAAGATAAAGAAATGAATCATCTTTTAAAATACATAAAAATCCCTTAAAAGAACTCTAAAGGAATACATTTTTTGGAATATATATTTAAAAAGGTTCAACTCAATTAAAAAGTAAAGTTCAGAGGCTCTGGCATAAAAGAATGTTTTAAGAAACGATTTAAAAAAGATCACTGACTCAGCCGACCTGATCCCCTCTGGCAGATCGTTCCATGGTTCCTGCTGGTTTGTGTTCAAGTGAAGCTTCCACTGGATGAGAAAGGTTGTCTAAATTTAAAGAAAGACTAAGTTAGAATAAACTTTGTTGGTAAAAGTAAACATTTGGTTCCTTTAGTAGAAGTTTCTCGGCAGCAACACTGCAGCGTTAAAGATTTTTTAAAATCTTTTTTATATGATAAAATGCATAACTGCATTAAGTCTGTGTGTTCTTGTGTATGTAGCATGGAGCCTCCAACACACAGGGCTCTAAAGATTGTAGTCAGGTGAGTGAATATGAGACAACAAGGCAGCAGAATCAGATCAGTCATTAAGGGAGTGGGTGAACAAACATTCATTTGCAGTAGAAAATACAAAGTAACTCAGAGCCTAGGAGGAACACACAAGACCTGGACAAGAAGCAGGTGTGTGCAGGCGGACAGGTAAGTACTGATGAGGGTTATAAGACATACGGCCATAAAGCGATGTCGACAATCTGTCAGGGCGTGTATTTACACTGCAGGGCTGACAAAGGGAAGCGGGAAGCAGGTGGATGTAAGTCGGGTGAGCATGTTGACAATTTTATTACGCTGGAAATCTACGAGCCCACCTGAACCATCCGTGTGCCTGAGTGACATCATACAGCTAGAAAAAATAAAGTACTCACTCAAAGGGTCCAAGGGGAAGTTTCACAACATGTGGGATGCTGTTTTAATAAATAAAGACAAAGTTACTACTTTACCTGACACCACTTTGAAGTTTTCTTTAACTCAGGACAGATGAGTGCCACCTCTGTTCAGGCTGGGAGTTGAGTGTTGCTTGTTTTTTGTTTGCTTTGTTAGTTTGTTAAAAGCACATGTTTAAGTATTCTGTGATTGTATATCTGTGAATAAAAACAAAGGGAAACAATAGCAGGACGATTTCTCTCCACATTGATATCTGAGTGACCGGCCAACACCACTCTTCATATATTCCATGCATGTATTTTTGGATAAGGGTAACTCAATACCTCTTTGAGCCCATCAGCTGTCCGAGCCTATTACGTAACTCGCTGTGTGTTTTCTCCTCTTAGCAACCAGCAGAGCAGACTTTTCCAGAGAGCAGCAGCACAGTCGCAGTTAATCAAGTGAGCTTTGGCTGCTGCACAGAATGGAAAATTAGATTTTCTTTGTGTGTGGGAGAGATAGAGGGGGTATTGTGAGGGTAGGGTGAAGGAGTATAATGGAGGTTGTTGATGTCTGATTTCACACAGAGAGGCTGGAGGGATTCATTTCAGCTGGGATCAAGCTTCTTCTGTTTTAGATGAAATTACAAGAGGAAAAACAAAACTTCTACACTGTGCTAGTTCCTTGTTCTAAACTCTCCATCTTTGTCTCATCAGGTCCTCCTCTTGTCACTAATGCTCCTCCAACTTCTCCTCCTGCACCTGACGATGAACCCAAGGATGACTCCTTCACCTCCCCATCTCCCCCTGAAGACGAGCCCACCTCCACTCCTCCAACCGACCCTCCACCCAAACCGACGGACAGCAGCCCACATCCACCAGCCCGGCCTGAGACGAGCCCAGGCCCCACTTCACCTCCTGTTCTTTCCACCGTCACCCCCACAGACTCCTTACCTGATCCAGAACCTGTCACCCCACACGTCAGAAAGGATCCTGCGCCTCCTCCTCGGCCACCTGCTCCTCCGAAGGTGCCGGAAAACCAGGCCCCCGATATCTGCGACGGGGACTTTGACACAGTGACCATGCTGAGGGGGGAGATGTTTGTTTTCAAGGTAAGGCCCAAACAGCATGTGCAAGTAACAGAGTAAAAAAAAATTCATACTGTAATATGTGCAGTAGAGTTTTTAGGAGTCTGTAATTTACTGGAACATTTTTGAAGATGCTAAATACAAAATAAGTACCATAATAACTGGCTAATGTAGACATAAATGGAAATCCAAGCTGTAATACATGTTATATAAATGATAAAAACAATTGTAACTTTACCTTAAAGATGTATCAAACAAAATACAACTGAGACAAACTGGATCACAGAGCTGAGGAGTCCAGGTGTACCGACCCGACAGATTTAATGGGCAACATGGCGGACATCACCTCATTAACTGATATTAGTGTCAGAGAAGTGAGATATTCCCCATCCAGCGGACTGACGTGGACACTGAAACAATGATTATGTTTTTTTTGTATATTTGTATTTCATTAAAAATTAAGTTAGCATTAATCACAGTTTGTAGACCCCCAGATACTCTGGGTTCAGTTAACTCAAGTCCATTTCAGAGCCTGAACTTTTACTGCAGTAAAGACGCTGATGCAGTGCCTCTCTGAGTCTTTTTCAACACAAGTATGTGAGCTTCTACTTTCAGGAACCTCTGGACGCAGAAACAGTGTCTGATTTGAGTGTTTGTCCTGGATTGCACAACTGTGAACTCTTGTTTCTGTTTCATGCAAGGAGAAGTTTCCAATGGATAACTCTGATTAAAGACAAAAAGAAGATGTATATATGTTTGCTTGCTTGTGCAGGGTCGCTGGTTCTGGCGTGTGCGCAGGAACCGGGTCTTGGATAACTACCCCATGCCCATATCTGTGTTCTGGGTCGGCCTGCCGAGTGACATTGACGCAGCCTACGAGCGCCATGATGGAAAATTTGTCTTCTTTAAAGGTATTTTATAGATTGTTTTTTAAAGCAATGACACTTTTTGCTGAGCTACCACATGCTGAGAAAGTCACCCGTGAGTCATGTCAAACCTTTAAAACTGAGGCTGAGCTGTTTTATGTTTTAGCACCTTGCCTAAGGACACAACAAACGTCTTCTTAGTTTCAGCACTGCTTCCTGGCTGAAGCCAACGTGGAGCTTTTAAGAATGTTTTCTATAAACACAAGAATGAGGAGTGAAACAAAAATCTGATCTCTGCTTGATTGAAACTGGTCAGGCTGAAAGGAAACACTGCAAACTCAGCAGGATTTTCCCCCACACAACAGGATTTATGAGGATATGGTAATAATTCAACACAGCTATAACTCTCTGAATACGCCAGACACACACTCACACACACACACACACTCACACACACACACACACACACACACACACACACACACACACACACACACACACACACACACACACACTCACACACACACACATACACAGAAATATTTAAGATAGGAGAAGCTATGTGGCTGCAGACCGACTATTGAGAGTTTTTTATACTTTGTGAGCGCGTTGGTGTGTGTGTGAGTGTGTGATATTGTGTGTATGTGTGTATGTGTGTGTTAGTGTAAGTGAGTTCACTGTGTGTCTTGAGTGGAGCCTGTGCAGCGTGGCGACTGTTGCTTGCCCAGTATGACTCCACACCAGCTGAGCTCAATTGGCCTCATGCGAGAAACAGAGGATTGCATCAGCCCTCTCTGCAGCGCACAGCTCCAGATGTTCACAGGGGCAGAGTTTTCGCTTTTATGGTCAGGCTGTTTGGTGATTAGTCCTGCATTTTCTGGGGTTTCAGAGCTTCTGACTGTGGACTTGTACTCATTAAAATCCCACAGATAGCTGTAGTTGAGCTCATAACTTGTTGTTGTTTTTGCCTTTAGAATTAAGCAGAGGCAGACAGGTATGAGGAGAGCTGCACGAGTTTGATAACACAGTTTATGCATCCAAACCTGCAGAAATGTTGACCACGCAGAGGAAGCCGAAACATGCAATCAAACTGTGAATTAAAGAGCAAATGTGCCACGATTAGAAGAAGCCCCTGTGCACAAACTTTGTCATTATAGCTTCAGTATGTTGGAGCAGGGCGCTGGCAGTGAGGGTGGAAAGTGGCTACAGAGTGTGCCCAAGGTTAAGGTTAAAGAAAAACTGGCTCCTTCTTTAGGGAATCTTGGAAAGTGAGTGTAATGCCCTTTCTACTCTTCATCTGGACTGTTTATGTGACACTGATGTTTTCCCCTGCTTCTCTTCTCCCCTCATGTTACCCCTCTCTGAAGCAGGTAACAAACGCTACCTGTGCAGGAGGGTTTATTAATGCAAACATATCTGTTTGTCCCACAGATGATAGATACTGGGTGTTCAGGGAGGCTGACGTGCTGCCAGGTTACCCGCAGCCTCTACATGAGTATGGGCAGGGAGTTCCTGCACACAAGATTGACACAGCTATCTGGTGGGAGCCAAACGGGTACACATACTTCTTCTCTGGAGACAGGTAATGTATGGCCCAGACACACAACAAGATATGCAACAAGATTTAAATTGATTCCAAATAAAGTTCACATCCATCTTTACACATCTCACTGTGTGTGTGCAGATACTGGAGATACAGTGAGGAGACCAGGTCTACAGACCGAGACTTCCCAAAGCCAAACTCCAGATGGGGAAGGATCCCCGACTCACCCAAAGGAGCCTTCCTCAGTGAAGATGGAGGTAAGTAATGACTCTAAATAAAACAAATACATTCCCTGTTTACAGGAAGGGAACATCAAAGCAGACTGTGTTTACTATCATCACAGCAGACACCAAAGGCTGTACGTACATACTGGGTTGAAATCAGGAGAACAGCTTAAGCGAGGAGAGGTGGAGGGAGAGAAAGAGTGAAAGGTTAGAGGGGTCAAATGGGGTGTGGAAGAGGCAGAGAGGAAAAACAGAGTCTTAGGCAGGTTAGGCTGGAGCAAGCAGAGCAGAGAGAAGGGTGAGGGGATAAAAGAGAGAGGGAGAGAGGAGGAGGAATGAGAGCTTTGGTTTGAGGGTTGGCCCGTTCTTCCTTTGGAAATTAGATTTGTGGCCGAGCTGCTCTAAATGCATTCTGTAGCTTTCGATCTCATCTCCACCCAAACTGCTCCAATGTCTCTGCAAGCTCTCCAATGCTTTCAATGTACAGAGCTGCATTTACAAACAGAACATCAGGACAAAGAGATTGAATGCGGTTCTTTGAGCATCCCCTGTAGAGTCTTTGTGCATGTAAGAAGACTTTATGAATTAAAGTTGTTCAATCAGTGCAGAAGCTTTAAAACTTAACTTCTTAATCTGAATTCATTTCTTTTCTCCTTTTAAATTGAATGTTACAGAAATACAACCCTGATTCTATAAGAGTTGGGATGCTGTGAAAGTGATGATAAAAACAGAATGTGATGGTTTGAAAATCTTTTTATGAAAAATGTGTGCTCATTGTAAGTCTGATACCAGCAACATGTTTTGAAACAGTTTGGACAAAGACGACAAAACACTGAAATAGTTGTGTAATGCTAAAAAACACACCTGAAGGAACATCTCTAAACTAAATGAGGTTATTTCATATCAGGTTAGTCACATGACTGGGTTTAAAAAGGACTCTCCAGAGAGGCTGAGTCTCTCAGAAGGAAAGAGGGGAAGAGGTTCACCACTCGAGTAAAATTACAAAGAATTAGTGGATTTCATCGTCTACAGTACATTATATCATTATAGATTCAGAGAGTCTGGAGACACCTCTGTACAAAAGGGACAAGGACCAAAATCAAGACTGGATGGAAACCAATGTGAACATAGTTCATCACTGCATCCACATATGTAGGTTAAAACTGAACCATGAAAAAACAACACCACATTAAAGCATGATCCACAATAGCCAGTGACTTCTCTGAGCCTGAGTCCATTTAAGATGGACTGAGGGGAAGTGGAAAACTTTCCTGTAGTCTTAAAAATCTTTGTTGAAGCATCTTCCAATTTAAAGAGGAGAGAGACCACCCAGCTTGTTATCAGCTCAAAGTTCAAAACCAGTGTCACTAATGGTATGGGTATCATAAGAGTCCATGGCATGGGTAGCTGACACATCTGTGAAGGCCCCATTAATGCTGAACAATATATACAGGTTTAGGAGCAACATATGCTGCCATCCAGACAATGACTTCTTCAGGAAGACCTTACATATTTCAGCAAGACAACGCCAAACCACATTCTGCACGTATTACAACAGCATGGCTCTGTAGTAGAAGAGTCCAGGTGCTAAACTGGCCTGTCTGCAGTCCTGACTTGTCACCCATTGAAAACATTTGGACATCATGAAACTAAAAATACCACAAAGGAGACCCTGAACTGTTGAGCTGCTGAAATCCTCTATCAGGCAAGAGTGGGACAACATTTCCCTTTAAACTCCAAAAACTGGTCTCCTGGGTTCACAAACATTTACAACATCTTACACCGAGTCCCGACTCTTAAAGAATTAGGGTTGTAAGATTAGCAACAATTGCTGTATGTAAGTCCCAACAAGAATGTTCAAAAAGCATATTTCACAGACATTCAACTAAACCTTTTAGTATTTACTTGAAAACATCTAGAAATGGATGAAACTTAATTCACTTCAGAAATAATAAAATGAAGATCTTAGATCTTGTTCGACGTAGTCAACTCCATATCCCACTTAAATGCACACTTTCAATCAAAGCAGTACTTTAGTCATCAGTGCTCTGTTCCATCCTTTGCTGCACGCCCTCAGCATCACCAGTCGCCTGGAAACAAAGCTGTCACTTCCACGGCTGCTCCTCATAGACCAGCTCTAAAACCTCACTTCCACCCTCGCCTCTTCAATCTAAATTTAGCCACCACTATTTAAAAGTTATTACTGTCAGAACAGCAAATACAAAGTCTGTAAATGACCTGTCATTAATTTACTCTGTGCACAGTAAGTTGTCTGACCTGAACCTCTCTTCTCCTCCTCTCGTGCAGCTTACACCTATTTCTACAAAGGCACCAGTTACTGGAGGTTTGACAACCGCAGGACAGAGGCAGACAAAGGCTACCCTCGCTCCATCTTGAAGGATTACATGGGCTGTGTTGGAGTCCCTGACCCAAAGCCTGACGTGGACCCTGAGCAGGAACCAAAAGACAAACCAGTCAACCCGTCAGACAGAGGCAAAGACGAACACAAAGAACCGGACTCGGGCGGAGATGAAGAAACCAACCCTGAGGAAGACAAAACCCCTGACAGCACAGAGGAGGAGCAGGAGGAGGACAAAGAGGTGAAAGTGGTTGTGACTGTGGCCGACAATGAATCAAAAGTCATGACTCTAGTCATGGTGTGTGTTCCCCTCGTGCTCATCCTGTGCATCCTCGTTCTGATCTACGGCATCCTCAGGACTCTGCAGAACAAGGAGACACCAAGGGCTTTGGTGCACTGCAAGCGATCTTTGCAGGACTGGGTGTGAGGCCCGAGTTTTAAGGGATAGAACGGGTATTCATCATTTTCTAGTACAGACGTTGGCGTCAACCTTTTTACTCGTGGCGCCGTGGAAAGAAGCCTTGACACAGTGCCTAGGTATCAGAGAGCAGTGGATGAGTCACTGTTTTTGGCCCTTATACGCTGTGACACCTTTTATTGCTCATGTGAAATAATGTACAAGTGGTAAAGTGGGTGCCTGTGGAGCTACAGTCTGCTGGCCTTGAAGATTTCCCCCTGTGCCTCCCTTTGTGCCTTCCAAACATCTGAAAATCAACCTCTCAGTCTTCTTACATCACAGCATTGTGTGCGTTAGAGTCACGCTCACACTTGAAATGTCCACTTCTACCAATTCTAATTGCACATATTCGGTACAGCTGATTTAGCCGTAGTTTCAATGCAGACAAAGTCGATATGCACATACATTACTCTAAAGCAGATGACTGCTTTCAGCTATGAAAACAGATCAAATCCATGCATTGATAACAAAAGCTTTTCCACACTGCAACAACTCGAAACAAAGCTTTTTGTCTTATTTTCACCAAGAAATATCTCAGTAGAGTTGGTATAAGTCACATTCACTCGATAAGTCCAAACCAAAGTTTTATTTCAAGATTACTATAAGCAAAAATAAGACCTGAGTGCTTTCATTGAGTAAACTAAAAATCTGCGAATGGGGTAAGAAAATATTTGACTTTAGAATAATGTCTCGCCCATAGACTGTATAAATAATGGACGTAGTCCCCGTTACGTCACCCATCTGTTCCTGAAGCGCTGTTTTGAAGCCAATCATCAGCGGATGCCATATTAGAAATGATGATCTCAACCTAACTTCTGTCAAGCTAGTGTGAGGTAAAGAGGCGGGCTTCACCTCAGCAAGGGCTTCATATTTTGAGACCAGAGGTTGCCGTTTGGTCTCGCCATATTGACCCGAGTATGACACGTTTATTTTCTTTGAAATACATCAGAAAAAAAGTAGGACTGTCTAATATTAAGGGTTTAGTAACTTAATGTCAGAACAACAGACAGCCCCACTGATCCCTAAAGCGAGTGTCCTCCTCTTGACTTTGGCCAGCTGTGACTCTGGGTGCCAGCGGGATGAAAGACGAAGAGACACGGTAGACGAAGAGGCTACAAAATAGAACGAGTCCCTGACATCTGAGGCGGAGTTATGATGCCTTTCTTAAGAAACAGATCTCAGAGTCTTTAAACAAAGAAATATGATGTCACAAAATGTAATGACCTGAGATATCGAGAAAAGAACGTCTTAAAATGCGTTTATGTTCCTGTAAAGAGACTTAGAATCAGGGTTGTCCCATATTCAGGGCAATACAGTAATTCAAGACACTTAACAAGTTTTGTTTACCCCACAGGCAGAAGTTTTACTCATCACAAGCAGCTCTGGTCTTATTTTTTACTCGTACTATCTTGAAATAAGATGTTAATCTGGATTAATCAGGGGAATGTGTCTCATATTCAGTGTATTGAGATATTTTGAGTTAGAAATAAAACAAAAACACTTGCTTAGCTTTGAGTTTTTGCAGTGCACATGCTTGACTAGGGTGCCTTAACCTATCTAGACTTTTCTCTTTGTTCAGAGCAGATAATTTGCACTTTTTGTTTCTAGTTGTTGTCTTTGTTTTGCTGAATTTGCTTTTCTGCAGATTCATCTGTGTATGTTTGTATAAAGCGAACCCTTCAACCTTGTTAAGGAGCTTGTTCTGTGACCTGCGTAGGAATGTCAGACAGCTGTGTGTCCATGACCACCCATCTCCCACGGAGCCCATTATGTCTGCCCTCTCCCTCTCTCTCTGTCTCACACACACACACATGCACACACACACATGCACCAGTATCACATGATGAAGAAAAAGAAAAACCCTGCTTCACTTGTTTTTGCGTGCATATCCACATTTCAGACACACACACCAAGACTTCGAGACCACTCACCCAAACAAAGGCGCACAGAGTTTTGCACACAGACACTCGGGCTCCAGCCTCCCCTCCTCCCACCACAGCCACGATAACTGCTCAGACTGCACCACTAAAATCTCAATCCCAGCGGAGACATATTGATATACGACTGGTGCCAGAGCTGACGTGAAATACAAGAGTCAGGGGATTTATTTACATTTAATGAGAAGAGTTGAGAATAGTTTTGGTCTTCACTACTTCTGTCTGTGTCAGCTCAACCTGTGAAGAGTGAACCCAATGCGTTATCTGTATCTCCTGTATCTCCTCTACTGTCTCCATGCTAAAGCTTGATTCAGTCAAAGCTTGTTGCATTGTAATGGACATGGGAGAAGCCTGCAGGCTGGAGAGGAATGGGTCAGGGTCTGGTTTCCATTAAGCCCACATGCTGCTGATTTAGTACTGTCAGGCATGAAGGGGGGGAGGGAGAGAAGGGATCTGAGGAAAAAGAGTATAAAAAGTGGTGGTGGGGAGTTTGGAGAAATGAGAGAGAAACAGATGAGGAGGGAGAGAAAGGGAGGGTGGGCTCTGCCAGATTTTCCTTTACAGTGCTCTCTGGAAAGGAGGAGCGAGAGAAGGAAATGGGGGAGGGAGGATTTTGGGGAGGGGCAGTGCTGGCGTTGCGCCTCTTGACCTAGATCGGGACACTGAGTCCACTCCTCCTTTTCAAGTCGTTTTTGCTTTAGTTTGTTACCATGAGGTGAAGATGACTTCCTTTGCTACCCACTCCTCTCTTCCTCTTTTCCTCTTCTTCTTTTTTTTTTGTTTTTCTGCTCTCAGTGTGTTGTTTTTTCTTTATAGCGGTACCTTACTCCACTTTTGTGCTCCCAAATGTGATCATTCGCCTCTCCACTCTTCTGTAAAGTGAACACAAACATAACAAATGTACCCAATGCAGATACAAAGCTGCAGAAACAGACTCAAACTCTGATGTGTCCAAGAACTCACAGCTGTATGTTTGTTTGTACAGACACGAACCAGTCTCACGCTCCGATCATTACCCTGTCCTTCAGGTTTGTGCCTTTAGTTTGTGTCCTTCAGATTTCAGTGTGCCTTGTTTTATGTGAATATTAGGGGGCATTTTTTTTTACTATAAATAGCATGAGGGAAAGTTTTTCATTTTTTCTACTCAATCTGTCATCTCTAGTTTTGTAAATTTTGTTTCTGTTCAGATTTTTGTAACAATAGCATACAGTAGATTTTTATGACCATGTTGATGCATGCAGGGCATGTTATGTTAAACCTGTGCACTCCTGTGTAGAGTACATTAAAGATCTCACAATAAAACTCACAGGTAAAAGCAAAGTAAGTCTCCTCTGCAGCAGTTCTTGGCTTCTTTGTCTTTGACTTTTCACTTCTGACCAGCAGAGCACATTTCGAGCTTGAGGGGCAGAGAGTACGTCTGGCCACAAGAGGGAATTGTTGCCTCTTTAAATACATTCATAATATTTTGGCATTTTTCTTCAGAGAACACACAAAATGATGATGGACTGAAGTGCTTTGGACATTTTACTTGCTGTGTGTTTCCACTAAATACTACTTAGTACTTTAGTTTGATGCTCCTTTTGCTGATTAATACAACTTTTGTTTTTTATGGAGAAATATTTTCCTTTTTCACATAAATAAAATAAATATGAGGGTAAACAGTTACTCATGTAATTAGAATGATCAACCTCGGCCAGTCTTTAAAACAGTGATCTGATAATATGAGATCTATAATTATATACCACTCTGAAAGTGACTGAACCTGCATTTAATACAAGAATTCCACAGCCCCAATACCAGAAAAGTTCAGACACTGTAAGAAATGTTGATATAAACTGAATTTGATGATATAAACTATGGATGAAACTGGGACCCTGCTAGCCTAGCGTTCTATGCGTCCCACATACAAGGCCACAGTCCTTGTCATAGAGGTCGCTGGTTCGACTCCTGGCCGCGACCATTTGCTGCATGTCTCCTCCCTCTCTCTACTCCCCACATTTCCTGTCTCTCTACAGCTGTACTATCCAATAAAGGCAAAAATGCACAAAAATGCAACTTAAAAAAGAAAAAAACTATGGATGAAAGCTATTTTCATAACAGGTCTGCTAACCGCCATGGTATCCTCCTCAAGAGTCCTCCCATGGCTCAATGACTGCACCCGCTCCATAACAAGAGAGGTCTGTAAAGCAGAGCGGAAATGGAAAGCCGGGAGACCCATTATGAGCAGATGAAAGGCCTCATGAAAACATACAACACTGCAGTTAATGATGCTCAAGTGAATTACTTTTCCATTCTGATCACTCTAAACACAGATAACCCTAAAATTTTGTTCAAAACCCTTAACCACCCCCCCTGCATCAAAACTTCCATCCATCCCTCGATATCTGTGAAGAACTGAAAGAATTCTTATAGATCCCAAACCCATGATATCTGTCTTCTTAACCCACCTGTCCCTGAATCTGTAAGTCTAAGATCTCTCCATGTCCCATCCCTTAGTATCCCTGTGCGAGCTTAATTAATAAGTCAAAGGCATGAAGTATTCAACCTCCCTCTGACTGTGATCCCCACAAGACTCTTGAAGGAGACCATGCCCACTATCAGTCCCTTCATTCTATCCATTATAAATAACTCCCTAACCTCTGGCACAGTCCTAGAGTATTTTTAAACTGTGTTGTTCGAACCAATACCAGAAAAACCTAACTTGGATCCCGCTAACTTGGAAAACGATAGACCAATTTCTAAACTCCCGTTCTTATCCAAGGTCTTCTAAAAAAAGTTTTCCAACAACTTGAAGCTCTTCTAAAAGTCTGTAACGACCTGCTATTGGCCGAGATGCTGCTCCATTTTAGTTCTTTTGGACCTCAGTGCTGTGTTCGATACCGTGGATCACAACCTACTCATTGACAGACTGGAAAGCAGGCTGGTATTTCAGATATCACCTTGAATTGGTTCAGGTCATATCTGCACAACAGATGTTTTGCTGTATCAACAGCTAATTTCGTGTCATCAGTAGCAAGTTTTCTCCTAGGGGTCACCCTTGGTGCAGCTCTGAGTCCAACACTATTTTCTGTTTACATGCTCCCTCTTGGTAACATAATGTACAGATGTGTTGTCAACTTCCATTTTTACGCTGATGACACACAACTTTACCTCCAGAGCTGGTGACCAGTCCAACATCACTAATCTTCACAAGTGTGTCAATCTTCACATATAAAATCATGGATCAATGCATGGCAGATCCTTCCTTCAACTCAATGACTCAAAATCTGAAATGATTTTAATTGGTCCAGCTACAAAAAGAACCCTGATCATAAAAAACTTAGATAAATTATCAAATCATATGAAACCACCAGCAACAAATCTTGGAGTTAATTTTGACAAGGACTTGTGTTTTGAGCCTTGAGTAAAGAAAGTTGCCCAGTCCTGTTTTTCTCAGCTCAGAAATAATGCAAAGGGAAATCTTTTGACTAGGAAAGACTGTGGAACAGCCGACCAGAGATCAAGCTTGCAGAATCAGTCGCTAATTTTATGTCACTATAAGACACACCTTGATATTAAAGCTTTTATTCTGTGAACTTATTCTAAACCTCTCTGCTTTTATGGTCTGTTTTTACTGTTTTTGTGAAGCACTTTGTTACTTGTTTTGAAAAGTGCTAAACTAATAAAAGTATTGTTATTATGTTCTGTAGATGATGAAATCAACCTTTTCTTTACTCTGAGGAACATTATTCTCAAACTATTGTCTCTCACAGAGTGTTGAACCTCTTCCCATATTTCCTTTTGAGAGACTCAGCCTCTCCAGAGAGTCCTTTTTAAACCCAGTCATGTGACTAACCTGTTGATCATTAACCTTGTTAGTTGGAAGTGTTTTTTTTTAGAATTACACAACTATTTCAGTTCTTTTGCGGTCCATGTCCCAGCTTTGTTGAAACATGTTGCCATTAAATTTAGAAAGAACAAATATTTACAAAACACTAATAGAAGGTTTCATTTTCAAGATCCAGTTTGTTATCTTTACACTTCTGTTAAACAAAGGGTTTAGGTCATTTGCAAACCATTAAATCTGTTTTTATCAACAATTTACACAACGCCCCAACATCTTGGCAAATAGGGTTGTACCTGAGTTTAATACTGTCTTAATGCTAATTAATGCAACTGTGTTAGCGTAGAACATTTTAAGGGTTGGATGTCTGGTTACTTTGCAGTGAAAATATAGCAAAATAAAAGAAAGAACACGAATAAAACAACTTTGTAACGTAATAAAAAATGATAAATCCAAGTCAGGCTCAAAAACTGTGATCTCATATTTGGTGATAATTTACAGAGCCTCTAACATGGACAGAAAAAAATAAAAGATAGGTTTCCCGTGCCCACAAGAAAGTGTCTTATGAGCATGCAATCCGTTTTAGTTGCCATTCTGAGACAATAAAGCGGTGACGATGTCCAAGCAAAGCCATTATATCCTTATAATGAAGCCCAAGGTTGAAATTAAGCTCAACTCACTCCCATACTGTCATTTTTGGATCAAAACAGGAAGACAGTGATGCTTTGGTTGATCTCCTGTGCACACCTGGTATCTTGTGCACATGGAAAATGTTCTTGTGCAGCATGTGAACATATGTAATTATTATTTATCTCTGCACATGTCTCTTTGGGGGCGCCGCAATAATGTAACACTCTAAAAGTGTTCACTTCTTTATAGGAGATCTCATAATTATTAACTAGTATCACCAGACTGTTTTTACTCTGTGCTATCTGTGCTTCTTTAAAACACCTTCCACCAATTAACAAATGCATAGGCTGTTGTGAGAGCATGAGGTCCAAGTGTGAGTGAGCACACTGTCCTGCATGTCTTTATGTCAGAAGTAATCAGGATTAGCTTCCATCACAGATCATCCACTTCAGCTTTACCTCTGAGCCCACTTTCTCTGTCATCTTATCTCTTGTCTTTTTTTATTTAGTCTCTCTTTCTTTAGCTGCTCAAACTTAACGCTTCATTTCTTTCAAGCTCTGGTTAGTTAATAACAAATTGATCCATAATTGATCAATGTTTTCTCCAAACTGTTCCCTGATTTTGAGACGATTAATGATTAAGCACCTCCGGTTTTCTTCCCCCCTTCCCTCCCCCTGATCTTTTGACCAAACTAACCTTGTGTTATCCAGATGTTTAATTAGGATTTGGGCCACAATGATGCTGTCATATTTCAGCCAAGGGATGAAGCTCTGTGTAATCAACCTGATCTCCTTGCTTATCCTCCACTGAGCTGATAATGGGATATACCTGTTGCCTCCTGCCTCATCAGCACCATAAATGCTTGCACGATCCCTGCCTACATGTGCTTTAATATAACTTTTACAATACAACCCATCACAACAAATGTCCCAGATAATTAAACATGCTTTTACCTTCACTCTTCCACACCTCCTCTATGCACTGATTCCCAAACTGGGGGGCCTGACCACTAGGGGGGTGGTGATGTCGCAATGGGGGTGAGGCAGGATGGCACAGCAGGGCATGTGTACATTACACATACGTTGCTCTGCACAAGGACCAAAGCATGACCAACTTCACGAAAGGACTGTCAGGTTAACCCAAGGCTGACAATGAATCTGCATCATCTGTCACAACTGCTCAAACAAATACAAGAAACTGTAACAAGTCACATCTCATTGTTGGATTGTTTTCATCTAATGATGCCACATTTAAATGTAGATGTCGTATGTTGGAGTGTCATTTAATAATTTCTTTCTTTGTAAAAGTGGTTAGGTTGTTTTTCAGTCTGCTGACACACTGAAGCTGCAATTCTGTTTTTTATTGTGCAGAAGATGTTCCAATTAAATATGATACAGGAATTTGATAGCAAAGGACATGTCTACACGTGGTAGTGCCTTTCAGTGAACATGGTTATAGACGTACACTACCGGTCAAAAGTTTGGACACACCTTCTCATTCAATGATTTTTATCTATTTTAATCATTTTCAGCATTGTAGATTAATACTGAAGGCATCAAAACTATGAAATAATCTGGTTTGACCATAATCTGGATTACAACAGTAGTCAAATAGGGCTATCCATTGTGTACTAACCCTACCTCTGAACAACTCAACTGATGGTCTCAAACACATTAAGAAGGCAAGTCATTCTACAAATGAACTCTTGACAAGGCTCATGTTAATTAGAAACCATTCCAGGAGACCACTTCATGAAGCAGACTGAGAGAATACCAAGAGTGTGCAAAGCTGTCATGAAGGAAAAAGGGGGCTACTTTACAGAATCTAAAATATAAAACATATTCTGCTTTGTTTAACACTTTTTTGTTCATTCAATAATTCCATATATGTTCTTTCATAGTTTTGATGTCTTCAGTATTAATCTACAGTGTTTACAATAATTAAAATAAATACAAACCCTTGAATGAGAAGGTGTGTTTAAACTGTTGACTGCAATGTATGTTCATGTTTTGATCTGCAAAGATGGAAGAGGTGGAAATGTGTTTTCAGTAAAACAAGTTTGGGAACAAGTCTCCTAATCAATCTTTATTGTGCATTTTCATTGTGACATTACTGACAGTATGTTCCTTAATTATCAAAAGTACGACAAAAAAGAAATCAGACAAAGAACCATAGACCAGTGTCTTTCCAATTTGGGCTTCCGTATCATTCAATCCTGATGCTCACTATGAACTAAAGATGACGTTTCTTTGACTTTATTCAATGAGTTTGCCGTTAATAAATCCTCAGTTATTCCACAGTTACTTCATACATTAGTCAGAATGGATCACATGCAAGCTCATTTTATGATCATGCATTCACATAGCACGTTCACACATGGCTTCTCTGATTGAATACAAAAATGTAATATTTCTATGAATATTCACATTTTGTATAATAAACAAAATTACAGAACATAGGATGATTTTATGTTTTGATATCAGTAAAAGGAATGTATTTTTTATATATTTTAATTTTTGTTAATTTTTTTAAAGTTATATTCTGGGGCTTTTTGCTTTTATTTGATAGGAAAGCTGAAGAGGGACAGGAAATGTGGGGAGTGGAGAGAGGGGGAAGACATGCAGGAAATGGTTGCAGCCGGGAATCGAACCAGCGACCCCTGCAACATGGACTGCAGCCTCTATGTGGGGCGCTTAGACCGCTAGGCCACCAACGCCCATTTTGGTGATTTTTACTATTATTACCCTGTTATTACCTCAATGTTAAGCACATTAAACTGTTTCTCATATTATAGATGCTACACAGACAAGTTTATTGTTGTTGTTGTTGTTGTTGTTGTTGTTGTTGTTGTTGTTGTTGTTGTTGTTGAAGCACAGTAGACATCATAATGATATAATTGAATCATGACTAATGCAGTTCTTAACCATAAATCCAATATAGAATCTGTACCCTTGTAAAGTGTCACTGCAGCTTGGCGTGTTGTGGTCTGACCTATCAGTGAGCAGCCTAGTATTTTGTTTTGTAGATGCCAGGAAATTATCTCATTATCACAAGACAACAGGCTTTGTGATCTCGAGGTGATTAGACAAATGAATCTGCTATAATGTGAAAACCAGCTTTGTTATCTCGAGACCGTGAGAAAAATGTGGCGAGAGCTCCAGAGAACAACAGAGGATTAACCATTATTAAATGTATTCATGTCTGCTTTTTCTCTCCATAATTTTTATTGAAGAGCCACAAAAAATATGAAAGCTACTGGTTTAATGATATCATGTTGTGTATTTGAGACGTTACTGTATGTCGGTGTGAAATATCTCTACAGTCGTCTCATGAATTAAAGAAGATGTTTATTCACTGGTTTAAACTGCAGACTGTACAAACATGGACAGAACAGCACCACCCTGAGTGAAGCAGATTTTCATGCTTCTGAGAGGGTTAGTTTTAATTAGTCATTTCATGCTTAAGAGATGATTGAGAGAAAACACTAACACAAGAGTCATTGAACTTTTTATAGTTGTAGCATCTGCCTCACATCCATCCAGAATCTACACTGCAGACTGGACCCACCGGGAGGATCTTTGATGTTGTTGGTTAGTTAAATGTGTGTTAGAGGAAGGAGTTGTCTGCTCCACCCAGCAGATCCCTTCTGTGCATGCCTTGGCTTCACTAGTGCAATATGTCGGCGCCCATCAAGATCATATTCTGGCTTCACGTCTCATGATGGGAGAAGGCGGAGTCAGTCAAAGACTACATGTTTAATACTTACAAACCTAAACCTATTAATTAGCACGTTATCATGTTGATATTGACATTTAGTTCAGCCAGTGTAGACTGTTATATAATACAAAGTAGTTGAATAAAAATATTATCTCGTTCTCTCAAACCGTCGTGAGAAGAATTTTACAACAGCAGAAAAATTTAATATTGACCTTAAATTAGACGTGCAATATTCGATTAGCTGTACATTTTTCTGAAACACAGATATTTTGAACATTTCTGAGCCGTGGTCTCTGTGTGTCCTTAAGAACAAGAACAGAAGTGGATCATACAAGGTCTGGTCAGATCCTGGTCTGAGACTGACTAATAAGACTGGCTGGTTGGTCAGGTGAGAGTCTGCGTCACCTGTTGGGGGTTAAAACTGTAACGAGGAAGGGAAAGAAGATACTAATCACTTGTGACTGACATACTTCTTGGTCATACTAAGAGGGAAAGTGGTGACAGAGGGTCTCCTCTTGGGGACAGTGTGTTCCCTTCTTTGTTTGAGAGGAGTGTGTGAAATCTTAATCCACACAAACTCATGATCCAAGTGTAAAAACATGATGTAACATAAACTTAATCTGTCTTCCGCTTGCTTCTTGAAAAGGTGCAAATCTCTGCAGTCTGCTTGTTTGCCGTCTTATTACAGGTGGGCCGCTGATAACCCTTGGTTACAGGATCATGTCCTGGTGATGCTTTTTGATGCCGTTAATCTGTGATGGCTCATGAACAGGGATTGTTTCCTGACCTTCAGGTGATGCTTGTTAATCCAGTTAGCCTCAGGCTGCCGTTGTGGCAAACCAAGCAGACTTGTGTTGGCTTCGCCGCACTCTGGATCTCTACGCTAACGGCATGCAGGATCTCCTATAGGAACAAAGGTAAGAAGAACCAGTCTATGTGTTTCTGTGCAAACAAGGAAGGTGGTAAAAACAAACAAACAAAGGGCTGATTTGAGGTGGTGCATGTTGTTGTTGTTGGTTGATCATGCTGTTTATGGTTTGCTTCTGTTGAAGTGGTCACTGCCAGGCCTTATCTGAGGCTTAGATGCACTAATCCTGTCTAATTTACAAACTGCAGCAGTACAATTATATCTTTGTGATGTTTTCATGGCTGACAGCGGTCAAGTGTGAGGAGGGTATCTCAGGTGTTGATCCCTGCAGTGGGGAAGGGGGCAGTTTTAGGACAGAGCTACTCGGTTCAATTCAACGTGACTGCCTTCAGATCAGGCGAGAGGACCTTCTGATCCCTGCTGATCAGGAAAGTGTGTCAAGAGTCGCCCAAATGCTGCAGCAAGGGATTCAAAATAAATATGATGTATCTTAAAGTTAAAGATACTCCTCTTCATTTTGACTGTTTGTGGTCGTCATGTGACACCACAGCTTAGACAGCCATCCTGTCAGTTGAGGGACATCTTGCAGGTTTATTGACTCTTCGGTCTCTTTCACTAGTTTGTACATATGAAGTCCTGTTTACCCCATGCTAGCTTTGCAAACTCCCATCTTGAGCCAGCATGCATGACCCGTATGATTCCTCTCCTGCACATATGTCACACATTTCTCCCCTTCTAAGTGATTTACTTTCTTGCCACCTGTTGAAGCCGACGGTAAAGCAGATTATGGCTCACTGCTGTTGGTTTTACCTCTGCACCTTTGCCCTGTAGCCTCCTTTGACTTCTCATTGCTGTGCATGAGTGACAAAAAACTGATTTCTTTGTCCTTTCTGATGCTTTGTTAAGATGAATCTACATTTAACAAAACTATGTATTCAGTTTTACAAGAGTTAAACTTTACCTGACCTATATTTTCTGGAGCAAGTCACATTCCTGGTTCTGCAAAACACTGTAAATGTTGTGTGATGAAGATAAACGTGGAACAGTACACAGTGAAATTTCCGGTTGGCTTAAAAAATGTAGCCTGAGATAAAAGCCAAGACTTATCAGGTGAACGTCCTTCATCAGACCTCCTAAGCTCAGGTTAAGAGCTCTGTGTCTGACGGATGAAGAGGACACTTTAATGAAACACGAGGAACAAGTTATTAAGGAATTATCATCAGCATTCTGAGAAATGTTTGATGAAGGGCTTCTGAGAGGATAACTGTGTTTGTATTTGTTTGACACACTCTCTCTCTCTCTCTCTCTCTCTCTCTCTCTCTCTCTCTCTCTCTCTCTCTGTCCCCCTTTGTGTGTGTGTGTTCAACAGGATGTTTAACTGGGTGGTAAAAGTGGTCCCTCAGCCCCCTGAAGTTCCTGGGACAGAAGAAGTTGCTAAAGCCTCAGCTGCTGTACGACAACACACACACTAACACACACACACTTGTCAGCACATGTAGTGTGTTATGTCTTTGTGTTTCTGCTCTCACTGTTTTATCCCTCTCTGTCTCTCTGATCGTACAGAACAATAACAAAACTAAAGAGGGTGAGCTTCATTTTAACTTTCTTTACACTCTTTGTGATGCACTTTTGAAAATCTCCCATGGTCTGTTTACATGTTAGGATGCATCTAAAACTATTGTATTGGTTGTTTTTGACTCATCCCACAGGAGATTCTGCATCAGTGGACAGGTAGACCTCTTTTAAACTATTTTCTCCGTATGATCTCTTAAGTCTGTGTGTGTGAGTGTTTGCATGTGGGTAGATGCACTGACTGTGTCTTTCTTCTTTGCCACCCCAGTCAGACCCAGGCCGGAGTTTTAGGCTGGCTGTCCAATGGGTTTGTCAGCGCCCTGCCTCAACCAGCCGGCTCACCTCTAATTGACAGGGCAAACTCTGAGACCAGGGTGAGCACTGTTTGACTGATGGCCCACTCAGGCCAACATCAGGTCTTCAACATGTGATTTTATGTGAATTAAATGTTTTAAGTTAAGAATTAAAACATACAAACAAAGTTATTATTGGATTAATCAATACTGGATGTCAGTTTTTTGATGAGGTCATAGCAGGTAGCATTTTAGAAAAAGGAAAAAACAAACCTATTAAATGAGATTATGATTCATCACAGACTTTTCTGACCTCTGTTTTCTTCTTTCTTTGGATGCCACCCACAAGGTGGAGAATGGAGAAAGGTACAATGGGATTAGATAAAGTTGGTATTAAATACTTAAAAAATTACCTGGAGGTATATTTAGCTCTGTGTTTCTTCCAGGGCTGGAGTGATCGGCTGGGTCTCTCAGGGTCTGACCCGGGTGTTGCCTCAGCCTGATGATAAATACAAAGAGACTCGTGATCCGAATGAGGAGCACACCGAGGTGAGACTCAAATCAAATACATAATCCTCCACTAGAATCTAAGAGCCTATTGCAGCCCTTCTTCTCTCCAGAAACCAAATACTGAAACACTTTGAGAACAGTTTTTATTTATTTTTTTATGCATTGATGATCACATGGATAAATCAAGTAGATAAGCCAACAAGATAATCAGTCTATTAGACTAGAGTTAAACAACTTAATGCTGCACACAGGCTTCTATGACTAATCATGCGTAAGGATTAGGCTTACAACGGAAACTGCAGGGGGTTGGAGGTTAGAGCCCTCCATTAACTTCACTGCTGTCTGTTCATGTGACTGACAACCCTCTTACCTGAAAGCTGCAGGGATAATCATCTCCACAACTTGCAGAACAAATGAGAGAATTTGTTGTTATTTCACATCACCAAAGTTATAAATCAATACATCCAAACGTTAAAGTAAGGATGAAGTGATTGTACTGAACTTCTGCCCATGAGGGCCCCACATGTCGCTCCACTCAGCCTAACTTTTGGTCTGCATGCATGGATTTTATTGCTCTGTTGAGCCCTATTTGCTGCCCACACAGGGAGGCACACATGTTGTAATAAAAGGAGCTGATGGACAAACACTTAATACAGCAGCTTTAACTTCTGTGAGGCTAACTGTGACATAAGAGATGCAAAAGAAGAGATTATTCATCTTCATATAATGTGCTACAAAAATACACAACCATGTGCATATAACCGCGCTCTGCCGATTCGACTTTAAAGGTATTTTCTCTCTTTTGTTCCAGGTGTATGAAGTTGAAAAATTGCCAGGTATGTGTCTTCATCATTTGCATTTTAACAGAAATATTTAAAAGTGTATGTTGAGTATGAATGAGCTACACAAGCTGATCTCTGATTGTTCTGTCTCTCCAGATTTTGATCCCCTCCCACACATCCCTGTGGTGGAGATGCACTCAGAGGATGAAGGGGATGTAGACGATATGAACCCTAAATTCCCTCCCAAGTGAGTAGTTAAGGACATACACACAGTCTGACTCACATCATAACCGGTAAGATAAATAAACATTAGAATGACTGACTGCTCTCTTTTCCTGCTGCAGCATGGTGAACTGGATAAAGCAGATGGTCCCTCAGCCCGTTATGCTGCCCCCTGGTGCTGTAGCAGTAGAACCAACAAACAAGTCTACCCGGTCCTCCCTGGACAAAAGTACTCACACACACAAAGACAGCTATCTCCCTTTAATCCTCCCTGATACATCTTTATTTTCAAATGTTTTACATGAGTATTTTGAATCTTAATCGTCATACATTCCTCTTCTCTCCAGTTTTGTCTCCACCACCTGAATCTCTCAGTGGGATCTCACTGGACACTGACAGCAAAGCCTCAGGGTTTGTTTTTATCTTCACACTGAGTCTCTCTCTTTTCATGAGACACAAAGAAATAGCAACTCTTGGTGCTGATGTTCTGATGTCCATGGGGGGAAAAAAGAGATACAATTGGATGGTTAAAACTCAGTAGCTGAAAATGTGTCAGCAGACATTTTGTTAAAGTATAAAAGTACAAGTGTTTCTACCAACATCCACAATGGTTCCTTTATATTTGGATGTTAGAGTGAGCCATGAGAGTGACAGTGAGCCAGCATGCACAAAAACAAAACAAAGCCAAGTCAACCTCAGCTGTCCTTAATTGAATCATTTACCCCAGGGCGTTCTACAGTGATTAAATGTCTCCCATGAAAATAACTATTTTATATGCCGCCTGTCTTCTTACTGTTGACGGTGAATGCAGGTTTCAGTTAGGCTCTACTTTGCATTATGGGGCGGCCGTAGGTCAGACTGAAGGGACGTAGGCTGTTTTCGCCAGCTACATACCACCTACGAATGTAGTATGTACTACATACTGAGTTTGAAGGTAGTCTGTAGTATGACTGTTCTGTTGGATCTGTTCTGCACTAGATTTGTGGTTTCGGAATGCGTAAGTAAAGAACGGCCAAGCTGATAGAGAAACTGCTTCTTTAGGATCACTTAAGATTTAACTCTTAGGAAGTGGTTTATATGGAATTTAATAATTTTACCAGCACTTAAAAACAGAGTGCCCCCCGTCATAAAAAAAAATGAATAAGCAGAACATTAGCACAGTCCATTGTTGGTAACAGTAAGTGAGGGAGACTGGTCCGCTGCAAACTGAGGAATGTTCCTGAATCAGTACGTCATCCGGGTAGTTCTGGCACACTGTAGATTTTGCTCTTGTTCACATACTACATACTGAATTTTGGCCAAATCAGTACATACTAATAGTCTAGAAAGCAGTTTGAAAACAGCCGTACTTTGGGAACCACAGGGTCCCTGGTTTAAGTCCAGGTACAGACTACTGGAGAGGTGCCAGCTCACCTTCTGGGCACTGCCATGTGCACGCCACCAACTGCTCAGGGGACCCGTCCGTGCGTACAATCCTCACTCTGACTCTCTATTAATGCATGGTTATAGGGTCCTGTTTATGCATGCATGTGTATATTGTAACCTATGAGTGTGTAGCATATTCAGTAACCATAGACTGTGTAATACATGCTCATAGTCTCTGTGACGTCACCCATTCGTTTCTGGAGAATTGTTTTGAAGCCCATCAACCTGCTTGAAAGTATTAATTAAACCTAACTTTTGGTCGACCTGATGGAGGCAAACAGGTGGAGTTGAGGCAGGCCTTTAGCCTCCTCGCTAACAGCTACTTTGTGCCCGCCTGTCAGTCAAGTCAGGATCCTCTAATTGTGAAAAACTTGTAAATTAAATTTCTTCATGACTTACGAGCTACAAGAATCATTCTCTGCTCAGTGTGTTCCGTTAGAGAAATGAAATATCCACACTAAGCTCATTTTTGGAACCAGCCTGTAAACATGTTTATTTTGCTGTAAAGATCAACATTTTTGAAAAGGTGTTTATGTGGTTTGCAGTGCTTCCAAAGCTAGCCTCAAGTGGGCACGAGAGGAACTGTTTTTAGCACCTCGTATTTCAAGACTTGAAGTTGCCACTTGTCAATAAGGGGCAGAAAAAAAGGAATTTACCTTCTGTGATCAATAAAGAATATATTTTTCTTCTTCTCATGGAAAAATCATAACTACATGTGTGAGGAAATAGACAAGGCAAGGACTATGTATAGAACATAATTAATACAATTCAAAGAGCTTAACAGAGTTAAAACATCTAAAACATTGAGATCATTAAAGGAGTATGACACTAATCAAAATAAGACATTAACATACTAGTATATCATATTAGTAAATAGTTCTGCTAATATTACTGTAGTTTAGACATTAGGGTCTTTATTATTCAGCAATCTGACACACTGCACTATCTGGGCTGCTGTGTTTTCTAAACCAACCATCTTTGGATATTATCCTTGTTCATTTAGAGGAACTGCTGTGTTGCTTCACAGTGAAACTCAATGCTCTTAATCTTAATTTTGTGTGTTAGTTAATCTGTCTTTCTGTTGACAGTGTGATTGGCTGGTTTGTGTCCGGACTGGGCCTGAAGCTGCCTCAGCCTGCACTTCCAACTAAAGATGAGCCTCAGGTAATTTTAGATCATTTTTTTCATCCCAATTCTCTTTCTGTCTTTCAATCTGTCCTGTTATTTACTGTCACTTTGATTTTCTAGAATTATACCTATATTCAACATTTGAAACACCTTATTTTGTGTGTTTTCCTTGTTTTGCTCCCAGACTCCAGAGGAAATCCTACAGAAAGGTAAGTTTCATTATATGTCACTTTATACTTGCAGTAGTAAAATCCTCAGCTTGTCGAGTGCCACAATTCACAGTTCAATCAAGTGGATCTATCAGATAATGTTAAATGACCTGAGAGTAAAACATCTCTTTAACAATATGGGGTGTGCTTTATTGAAAACACTATATTCCCTCTTTGTGTTGCTAATTGGATCTTTATTCAACATGTGTTTTCTGCTGAAGCACCATCTTGTTTTTCCACCCATAGTTTTTGAAGAGGTGTTTTGGTCGGACGGCCGGAGCCTAACTCAGTCCCTCTTCTCCTTCTGTTTCAGGGGGGAAGGCGCTGCGAGCCCCTTGAACAGCAGGAGGAGACGACTGGGGGACGCTCTGATTTCCACTAACACACAGGCAGATACCGATAGACATATTGAACTGTTGGATTGGCAACAGGTGCTATACAGCTCTGCACAGAAAACAGGCAGCTGTTAAAGATGACAGGAATTAAGAGACATATTCAACTCACCTTGCTGTACTCGATGCAGTTTCATATGAATGTATTACAACTCAAAAAGCACTGATATGATTAAAACCTGTACTGTATACTATAGAGCTAATAAGATGTGGTTTTGTCTTCAGTCTAAATTATAACATAATTTGCACTTCTTCTGTTTGAAACAGAATCATTTATTCATGCCATGTAGTGAGGCTTTGTGCAGTAAAGATTGCAGTTAGGATATTTTTCTTTGACTTTATTGTGCTTTAATCTGTATCGTAATTCATGTTGCCATTTTCACATCCAGAAAAAAAGAGCCGTAGAAGATAAAAAAGGTGATGCACTGGTCATTCAATTTCGCACAAAGCTGTTTCTGTTTAAAAGCCTACAACATAAGGTGTCAAATAGTTTACTCCCAAGTCACAAAAATCCAGAAAAAATCCTGATTAAATGGCAGCTATGTACACCAATTGTAATGTATTGTTCTGACAAATTAAAATATATATGTATCTATATTTTTCTTTATATGTAGAGGAAATTGTTAAGAAAAAAGTTTTATTCTTCCGCATATAAAATCCATCTCTTAGTTTTTATGCTAAAGAAAGTTGAGTCTGGTATCTGCCTGATCACTGAACAGTTGTAAGCTTTTCCACAGTTTTAAAAAAACACACGTGAGAGCACTACATTCACTGTAAGGTCAATTTTGATCCACTTGATTTATTTCTAAAGCTTTGAGCTGTGAAGTGTGGCCGAGCGGTCACAGCTTGGTGTTTGTTCAGAGGGTTTGACTTGATTTCTAAGAGCCATTCTTGCTTATATTGAAAACATGTTGACTGTCATGCCTACACGGTGGTAGAAAATATATCATTATACTATAATGTAAGGAAACTACAGGAACAATAAAGATTCAGAGTGAAAGTATTTATGTGGTTGTTTTATCGATAACCTGCTTTTTAGATATGTGAAATGATCTTTCACTGTCCATGTACGCTTACACATTAAAATGATTAAATATGACACACTGTGTTTCATGTTTTTCACTCTCAGATATCAAACGAATCCCTCACAATTGAGTGTTATGCATCTTTAGTTGTTCACCTGTGATATAAGTAGATCTCCTAGAAACCTTGTAAAGAACATCCACTAGATGTATTGATTCCTTCAAAATACATTCCAGCTTGTAATGGGTGTCAGTAGTTTGAAAACCTCTCATAACTGAAACACCCCAGACCAGATCAATTACCAACACGTCCAGTGTCCTCACCTGTCACTTGCTTCTTACAATCAAACCGAATGTCTCACCCCTTCATAGTTTCAACCAAACTCAAGCCTGACATGGTGCTCGAGGACGTGGATTCAGACAACGAGGTCCAGCAGAAACATGAAGAGCAACCCATAAATGAGATTATAACAAATGAGCAGCAGAGCACTTCACAGCAGACACCGTCCAATTTCATCGCCAACCTAAAAACTAAACCACAGACGTCAGAGACTCTGGTGAGGATGTCCGTAGAAGATGCAGAGACTCAGACCGGACGCTGGACACCGTTCATTCAGAGCATCAAGAAGGAGGCTGAAGATGAGGCTCTGGCTACCATGGAGGAACGGTGAGAGAGGAGGAGGGCTGCAGTTCTTAGCCATTTCAAGACACTTTCTCTGGATGTGAATGCCCCCAATCCTAAAAAACTGCAAGTAGAAGATAATACGAGTTTTTACTGAAGGATAGAATAGTCCTAATTCTGTCTATTCCTAACAACTAATACAATACTGTTAATCTAAACAAATTATAACCATTTTGCTTGATGCATGAATTTAAGAGTTTTAACAAAAAATGAAGGGATGACGGGTCAAAGCAGAAAAGATAAAACACGCTTTATATGAGCATGTTTCCAATCAATCAATCAATCTTTATTTATATAGCATCAAATCACAACAAATTTTATCTGAAGACTCTTTCCAAACAGAGCAGGTCTAGACTGTACTCTATATTCTATTATTAACAAAGACCCAACATCAAGACAGGATAAGATCCAGTCCCATCTTACAGACAGGACTCATTCTGATCTCATCTTAATCCACCATGAGCAGAGCACTTTGCAGCATTTAGCAAGTTACAGTGGCAAGGACAAACTTCCTTTAACAGGCAGAAACCTCCAGCAGGACCAGACTCATGTTAGACACACATCTGCTGAGAAGGTGTTTGAGAGAGATGATAGTGGTGAGACGGATAGTAGTAGCTGTAGCAGTTTTCAAGGGACTGCTCCTTTAAAAACCGTTATTTTTATGCTCTGTCTGTGTAGTTTGATTTAAGATCAAGATAATGTAACTCATTTTGCTATAACGGTGGATATACAACAGTGCACGGTGCCCTGAGCTAAATTAACATGGGAGGGCTTTTCCCAGGGATGTAATGTTTTAATATTCAAGGAATGAGACTTGGTGAAAATACAAATTTATTCAAAACATTTACTGCACATCATTGTATCCGGTTCCTCTTCAGTCTGATGCTGGAGCGTCTGGAGATGGTTCGTATGGCTGAAGAGGTGGCCCGGCAGACAGCTGAGATGGCCATTAGACAGATGGCCAGCGAGGGGCAGTCTATCAAGTTCTCACTGGGGAGTCAGGAGCTGCTGGAAGAGCCTGAAATGGAGTAAGACCTTTTGCTAATTAAGATAAAGAGATGTTTTTGATATTTTGTTATTACCCGGCTTTCTTACTAATCACCTAGCTTTGTTAAATGCTTGATTCTGATTGGTTAAAACCCCTTGATAATGGTTATTGATTCTGAATAGCAAAGGGGGCACTAGGGACAACCTGGTCACACGCTAAACATAAATTATCTGCGGAAAGGAGGTAAGGCACATCTAGTGTACTGGATGATTTCACTTCTTTCTGTTGACAATGTGACAAAAACGTTACTTTTTGATAGCATGGATAAACAACAGGGAGGAAACTTTTGTTATTACTCTTAACCTATGTGGTGAGCACAGAACTTTAGATGCAAGAAGAGGGAAAACAGTGCAGACATCTCCTAGGGATGTTAAAAAGACACAGAGGGAGCTAAGTTCAAGAGATGTCGAGCAAACTGAAGAAAACAAACATCTGTGTCTGATACTAATGCAGACGGTAAAGGTTTACTCTTTTGAATTTACCGTCAAAATGTAAAGTTTAATGTGATTTATTGCAGTAAAGCAGGATATAATTTAGACTTTACCATGGATGGAAATGTAAGTTTCATGTCAATTTGAACAGCAACGTTGCAATGGACGGGCTACCAACCATTAAAACTGTGACCAGGTTTTTTTTAGTTTTATAAATATATCATTTTTAAATCAATAAAATCATCTTTTGATTGATACTTAATGTTAACTTTTCTGTATATTTAGTTGATTGCCGGGTAATAAATGGGATAATGTATGTAATGAGCCGGTGGTTATGCCAAATATAATCCCTTCAGGGGCTTATACATTATCCCTTAATTGTATGTGACACTGCATGTTCACCATCTCCAGGCTGCCAGTGACACCAGAAGAGGAGAGTGAAGAAGAAGACAATAATATCTCAGAGTAAGGCAGAAAATATCATTTTTGGGAATCCTTTGTAGAACCTTGAACCTATTCTCAAATTTATTGTTTGCTAATGCTCCTTTGTTTATAAGATATCTTGTTTTAATTTGCCGACTTCTCTTATAGATCAATGTAGTTGAGTTTAACTAATACCATCATGTGGTATTAGGGCAAGCTTTTTCTAGGAGGAGAGAACTAATATAATAATTTATATAACAGTGTTCACTTAAAGGTACAGTGTATAGAAATGGGAATATTTCGTGTGATCTAGCCGTCAGGTTCTAGATTGAAACGCTCCCTTGCTCACCCTCCCCTTCGGTAAAGTGATGGTGGCCTTCGAAACTTCCTTGATGCATAAATATGATCCTCCATTTGTCAAGTTTTCACCAGCAAAAAAATCCTATCCATACAATTTTTTCTACACACAACATCCAATCTCTTCTTTGCCTTCAATTTCCGGCAGCCATTCACTAAATTACTTCAAAGTTTATTACAACTTTAAAAGACTGTGCTTCTTGGAAATAGTTGGAAATCTTTATTTTGTTAAGGTTTTTTGTTTTGTCTCTTTCTGATAATTTAAAATAAGTTTGAATAAGTTTAAGTGTAATGTGAACAAAAATATTAAATAGAGCTGCTCATGCACATCTTAAAACTATTCAATAATCTTGTTGATGACAATACGTTGTTCATTTAACAGTTAAAAATGTGACCGTTTCTAGTTTAATCGCTCGGTAGCACTGTAGAAACATGGTAATTGAAGAATCTGTGGACACACATTCTCATTCAATGGTTTTTATTTATTTCAATTATTTTCAACATTGTAGATTAATACTGAAGACATCAAAACTATGAAATAATCTGGTTTTGCCATAATCTGGATTACAACAGTAGTCAAATAGGGCTATACATTGTGTACTAACCCTACCTCTGAACAACACAACTGATGGTCTCAAACACATTAAGAAGGCAAGTCATTCTACAAATGAACTCTTGACAAGGCTCATGTTAATTAGAAACCATTCCAGGAGACCACTTCATGAAGCAGACTGAGAGAATACCAAGAGTGTGCAAAGCTGTCATGAAGGAAAAAGGGGGCTACTTTACAGAATCTAAAATATAAAACATATTCTGCTTTGTTTAACACTTTTTTGTTCATTCAATAATTCCATATATGCTCTCAGTATTAATCTACAGTGTTTATAATAATTAAAATAAATACAAACCCTTGAATGAGAAGGTGTTCCAAACTTTTGACTGGTAGTGTATATGTTGTACTTTTGATGTTATATTCCATTTCTAATAAGTCAGTTCTAAGTGCCACTTTACACTGTACCTTTAATGATATCACTCACCAAAAGAAACACCTCATTTTGAAAATATGAAGCAAATTTCAATTGGTTTTGAGATGCTAGAGTTTCCCAAAATGTTGAAAATATACAGAATAACCCAAAGTGACGTAGGCCTATATTAAACGACATCATTCCATCCTTTCACTTACAGGAATGAATGTGATACTTACCCAAAATAACTTCAATAATGACACCAATCCAATTTTTTTTAGCATTCAATACGCTTATAAAATACATTTCACATAAAAAGGTGGCTCGCTACACTCAGATGTGACAGAGTAGAAGTGGTCTATAATAAAAAGCATGAAATTAAAATACTTGAGTTATTTTGCACATAAGCACAGCGCTACATAGATGTAGTATCACCCTATGAGTATCACTGAAGACACCAGTGACCTCAGTTGGTCTCTGGTCTCATGCTGGTCTCATGCTGGTCCCAAATCCCGTGGGTTCTCGTTATGTGATCTTTTCCGCGTGCTGCCTCAGCATCACACTACCCTGCCATAGCAACCGTAGCTTCCCTTGGCAACAACCGACCCCCCACCTCCGCCCCCTGCCCTCCTCTCAACGGTTCCCCCGGTAACAGAGTGCACCTGCTGCTGCTGCTGCTGCTGCTGCTGCTGGAGTCGCAGGAAAAATGATGGACGACGGTGTTCTGAAATATATCACCTGTTGTTTCTCCAACATTCTTAAAATCTTCTCCGCCGAGCGCGTGGAACTTGACACGTTTCGATGTTCGTGGACTATCAAAGGTTAACGTGCGTGTAGTTGGAGACCGTAAGTCACGTTATCTTGTTTTAAAAACATCGTTGTGAGAGAGTTTAATAAGGAAATACTTTATATCATTTATGAGCTGTCGCCGTTTATTTAACCTCTGAATTTATCATCTTCAAAAGGAGAAACAAACAAGGATAATTAAGGTTACATTCCTGTTATTATTCCTGTTTATGATAACAACGGAGGGGAAACATTTTGTACTACCTTTAGCCATCAATAAGTGACGTCATGTTTCGATACAGAAACATGTCGTAAAAAGAAAATAAAAGAAAGTAAAAACATATTTAAAAATATAATACAATTAAAAACATAAAAAAAATTAAAAATTAAAAAAATGTGTAATCATAATCAATTAGGGGCTGCTAGGTGATGCGGCGGGTAGCGCTGTTGCCCCACAGCGAGAAGGTTCCTGGTTCGAGTTCCTGCCCGGGCAGGTGCCTTTCTGTGTGGAGTTTGCATGTTCTCCCGTGCATGCGTGGGTTCTCTCCGGATACTCCGGCTTCCTCTCACAGTCCAAAAAAACATGCTCACCAGGTGAATTGGTCACTCTAAATTGCCCGTAGGTGTGAGTGTGTGAGTGTGGATGGATGGATGGATGGATGGATGGACCTGTCTTGATTATTGGTGTATTCAGGCTAACAGTAATGCAATAATTGGGAAAGAGAACAAAATATCACACAAAAAAGGCACAATTTTGATTAATTTGAGTTCAGTTTATAAATCATTAACCAATTTTATTGCATTATTTGCAAGTAATGTACCAATTGAGAAAAAATTGGGTTCAAAAAATGTAAATATTTATTCATTTATTTACTTTTTTAATATTAAAGCTTGGGTTGGTAGTCAGATTTAGATACACTTTTTGTTTTACTGGTTAAAATGATCTTTATGTCCCGATGACATCAATACATAATGTGTTCTTAAAAAAGAGTGAAAAAAAGCGGCTATCTACAGCCGGAGTAAACCTGGGAAAACACCAACCAATCCCTGCCATCAGGAGCCAAATGATGAAACCAATCAAATCCCGTCCTGCCGTTCTGCCCACCTCCTGCAAAGCGTACATTTCATGTTTGTTTGTGTTTTTAACTTTCACTATGAGAATGTTTTGGTGTTTTTTTACCGCTGAGTAAGACATGAGTGGAAGTAGTGTAAAATACAAACAATGTGCTGAGGGCCGGTTTTGAATAGAGTCACCATCATATGGTCGTGAATCAGCGACGCTCGTGCATCTGAGCGGGGGGCGTCGTTTTGGAGGAGCTCCGAGGGGAGGAGGGGAAGGGGTTAGACAGAGTCCTGAGGAAACGCTACATTCAAATTCATGCTAGTTTTCGGTGACTACCAACCCTAGCTTTAATATACAATATTAAAAATATTGATTATTGATTGATTGATTAATAATTGATTATCATTATTATTTATTTTCTAATAATTTTATTTCATAATATTTTATATTACTTTTTGTAATATTTTCCCCATTAGTCAAGAACATCAAATAAATCTTTGAAGTCAGGCTTACGTTACACTATCTTTGAGTAAGCCCAAATTCAACTGGACCACCTTACAAAGTCATTTTTAATTTTATATTCTCTCACTTAAAATATGTACATTTGTTTTTAATTGACTGCCTCAAAAGTTTTGTATCTGCTTTATAATAACAAACTCAAAGAGAAGCATTTTTCAGTGCACTCACACAGTCCAACAGAACCCCCCTGTTTTGATGACGTAAATATTAAAACATGGGGCTTACTAGCTTGCCATCATTAATTGATGTGATCCAACACATATTTGAGCTCCTGCAATCAGTGAGTGCAATAAGCTGATACCAGTCGACATTAATTGGAGACATGACATATTCAACATAAACTAATCACATAGGAGTATAAAACAGATATTTACCCTCATACTATAGTACTCTTTTAATACAAGTTGTTATTATTTGTTGGGACAAGTAACATTGTCTGCTGAACAGTGGATCAGTGCTCAACAATGCCAGACAGCCAATCCATCAATTCTTAAACTATTTTGTCTCCTGTCTTTCCCTCCAGAGAGGAACAGAGCCCTGGTGACGAGAGGTCTGGAAAAGGTAGGTTTTTATATCTCCTACATCTTATTCATCCCAGTATATTTATATCATACCTAGATCAGTACTGACAGGTGTATGTTAATGACTGATATTTGATTTAATAATCAAAAATGTAGAGCTGCAGCGGACCTCCACCTCTCCGCCTCTAAGTCCTGAACCAAAGCAAGACACCAACAACATTTCAGAAGCGGAGCCTGTAACCCAGCAGCCACAGAAAACAAAGGAAGACGGTGACTCTGACAGAGCCAGTGAAAAGGTAAAGACCACCTCATGAAATATATGTGGCTGTTACACCTAATAATGTTCATTTAGCTTCCTGTGGCCCCTGACTTTATCATAGCCATAAACATTTCCTTTTCCCAACTCCAGTCTCCAGAAGTATAAAACAGAACTTTCTTACATTGCTGATATGTTAGCCAGAAATCCTTCATCCCTTTTCTCCTTCCTTGCTTTCAGGTTTAGATAATTCACACCATTTATATTTCTATAAAATCACTGATATGAACATGTTTTGTATGCTTGGTATTTTTTTGTAGGACGAGGAAGGCACTGAGCAAGGCTGTGGTGGTAAGTACTATTCTCTTTTTCTACCTTTTTTCTCCCTTTGTTAGAACAACCTTGCACAGTTACAGTACACGCTGCTTTCTGACTCCGGATGATAACCATGATGTTTTTCATCTAGAAGACATCTGACACTGTAATACATGCTGACCACACAGCTTTTGACCTTTGACTCTCTTCATCTCACGCCTTGCTTGTGTTCTTCCTGAATGTGAATCTGTCTTCTCTATAGCTCCAGTCAGCTGTGATGCATTCAAGAGCTGCCTGATGCGCATTCCTCACACCTCTGAGTGCCTGGGCAACATCAACGCATACTTCAAAGAGAACGGCATTTCTCCTCCCAAAGTACCCTCCATGCCTGAACTACCAAAACAGCTTTCTGACGTTACCAAGTACTTACCTCGCCTACCCTCTTTACCCCCTGAACTGCGACAAGAGTTATCACAGATCCGACTCACACAGGTCCCCCGAAATATTGCCACAACTCTTACAGAGCTCTTACCCAAGAACTCTGACGGTTCGGTCGGCCCCACTCTGTCCAGTCTTTCCCAGAGCCTTTCGACCATCCCGGAGAAGGTATCCCAGTTCCCCTCACGGACGCAGCAGTATTTCCTCAACATCCAAAACCGCCTTAACAGCCTCATGCCACAAGATGCCTAAGAAACAACAACAACAACAACAGCAAAAACAAAAGCAAGAAAAAAATCAGCAAGATGTCGAGCTCAACCGGCTTGTCCGACACTCCCCTCTCCCTCCTCCTCCTCACCATCCCCAGCTCAGGTCCCGCTCTCCATCTCCATCCTCCCCCAATGGTAGTGCTCTCGAGCTGCCCAATGTGCCATCCTACCCGCGCCTGCCTCCGATCGTAAGTCCCCCATCACGGCAGCTGAACTCCCCCTCCCGCCAGCTGTCCGGTCTCTCCAACCCAGCATTCTTCATTGAAGATGACTCAGAGGTTTCAGCAAAAAGACATGCAGGTGAATGGTTGGTTTTGTTGAGAGATCAGAACCTGAACGCTTCAATTTTAACAAACTATTCTATTGTAACTAATAGTATCAGAATAAACCTCTCATTTTTGAATAAAGAATAGCTGATTGTCAATATGCTTTTAAAAAAAAAACAAAATACAAATCAGTTCTTCTCTGACTTTCCTGACCATGTTTTCAAGACTGAATGTCCCCCTGGAAATAGTTGAACATATTTTGTGTTGTTATAGTTTTTTGTTTTTGTCTCTTTCTGATATTTTAAAATAAGTTTGAATAAGTTTAAGTGTAATGTGAACAAAAATATTGAATAGAGCTGCTCATGCATATCCTAAAATCATGTAACTATCTCGTTGGTGACAACACTTGGTTCATTTAACAGTAAAAAAAAATGCATTTATCGGCTTCCCTCTATCTCCACTCAGCTGTGCTGAAGTCTGTAGCAGTCTGCGTACAGTATACAAGAAAAGAACCGCTCAGACTCTTAAAATATATTTTGTTTATAATAATTCTGCATTATCCTGAACTAAGTGGTTTGGGCATTGAAATACTTCTACGACACATCTTACATTATTTGTACTTCCCCTCTCCCCAGAGAGCTCAAGCCTTAGCCTTCGTCCAGCAGTCAACGTAGAGGATGTGGACTCAGACCATGAGAAGCGACGAGATGGAGAAGCAGCATCAGGAGGAAAGGTTGAACTTAGAACCATCCCCCACATCTTAACCCCCCAGGACCCCAAAATCACAACCCTGACTGTTCCTGTGACCCCTTCAGGAGGTCGTCAAAGGTAAGAATGGCTATTTATAGTATTTATCATACCTGTGCTGCAACATGTTGTATATCATACAATGTTTATAATATTACTTCTACTTTGACTTCACATTTAGTTTTGTAAAAAGAGCTTAATGCAGAGTGATACGAGGAATGATTTTCCTGTTTAAACACTTCTTAATCTGCGTGTGTATTGAATATTTCAATCTTTTCTCTCCCTTTGTGCTTTAATCTACAGCAAAGGAGATAAAGAGTAAGCAACTGCATGGATTTTTGAGTTGGTATTGTTATTCCTTGTCTACAGTCATTCTTCCTTTCTTCAGTAGCACACCACACACACAATAGAGCCAGACTGATATTTGATTTTGAGACAGATATCAAACCAATATTAGAGAGGTAAAAATAATTGTCAGGTGATATGGCAGCTGATAGAATGAGATGAAAGTCAACTTTTTGGGGTATTTGTTTAGATTTTGCTCCATTTTGCATCTTCCTTAGAATAATAACTTTGGTGAAGAGTCTCAGTCCCAGTGTTGACAACTGTCTACTCATTGAATCACTGCTCCATGTCTTGCAGACACTGTTGCAAATATTGTTAACAAGCCACTCTGCAGAACCTATTACTTTACAACACCATTCATAAATCATCCTTAGCGATACATTTTGCATAATATTTTCTGTCTACATAATTTCATACGGACATATTGGGTAATCATGCATGTGATTGGCAATAAATCAGTAACAGGCCCATATCGTGAGCTCGAAAAAACAACAACCATGTGCAGCAAGTCTTGCATTTCATATAAGACACACTTAAGATTTAACTTCACTAAGTTATTGAGGTTACATCAGTACACAAGCTTCTCTGGCAAGTTCAGTGTTTTCATCCAGAATGATTCCAAGTAGAGATCACAACACCCCGTTTTTATTGGATATTTTAGATTCAACACATCTGCAGTTAACATAAAAAGTATATGAATGATAGATTTATATGTCTATCATTATTCATGACTTTAATTAATCATTCAATTGATCATACTTGAGTTAAACTCCTCACCTTGTCCAAGTGTTTTGTGTCATTTAAGATGGATCTGCTGCCCTCTGCTGTCACAGTTAGCAGAAGCATTGTGATGGTCTGTCTTACAGAAAACCAGGAGTACTGCTGAAGGAAAGTACGGATGATTAAATACATTTTATTTTCTCTGTTTTCTCAAGATAACCAGTTGATTTCACTTTCTTTCTCAAGATCTCACCGTATTTTTCTCGAGATAACAAAAAAAAAAGTTGAGATCTTGAGGAAACTGAGAAAATAAAATGTATTTAATCATGCTCTTTTAGGGCTTCCGTACTAGAAATAAAAGGAGCACATTTATACATATGGTAACCAAGTAACTTCAGGTAATAGGAAAGGCCAGTTTTCAGTTTCTTTAATTGTTTTGTTTTTTGTTTTTTTTCCCAAACATTGTTTAGAACATTTTTCCTGAGTAAAGAATAAAAAGACATTTTGTTACGTGACATTTACCTGGTTGAAGATCAAAAACACAAAAAACAAGCTTCGTTCTCTGGATAAAATGAGATAAATTATCCCATTATCACTAGAAAAATAAGTCGAGATCTCAAGATAACAAAATCAACTTGTTATCTCGAGAAAACTGAGAAAATAAAATGTATTTAATCATGTCCTTTTAGGGCTTACGTAGGAAAATGACATATTGTCCCAAATCTTTTCTGGCAGTTAAAGACATCAAAGATGCACTTACACAAACTAGCACAGTGCTAGATCACAGATGGTATACCACATGAGTTATTATGGAGCTGAAACCCTCTGTAAGACATGGAGCATTGCTTTAGTTGCAAGTACAGATTATTTTTGTTGCATGGCTTGAGAGCAGATTTACGTACTTGTGTTTACTGCAATGTCCTTGTCACCGACCTGTAGAGTGTTGTTGTGGGTGATAACTTTCATTGGTTTGCAAAAGTTTCTTTGATTAGTATCATTGTCCTTGACACATCACTCACAAACCCTCTCTTTCTTTCTCTCTCTCTCTCTCTCTCTCTCTCTCTCTCTCTCTCTCTCTCTCTGGAACACGAACACACTGAAAACCATGGACAGTAGTGGAAGGAATCGTAGGACTATCTGGACAAAGATGTAAGTCAGCCATGTCTTCAATAATAATGTATTACTTCAATCAATCAAGCTTTATTTATATAGCACCTTTCATACAAATCAAATACAACTCAAAGTGCTTTACAGTGATTGAAAACAAGAAAGAAGCAGAAATAAAATAATGGTAAGACATATAAAAAAAACAAAAAATGTATTTTAAAATAGAGACTAATGCTCACCAACAGCAATAAAATATGTGTAATTAAGAATATAAATAGTTTAAATAAATACATTAAAAAAGGGGTAAGGATGAGAGTTGAAAATAAAATAAAATGAAGGCTAAAAATATCAATAAAACTGAGTAGATAAATAAAACAAATGGTTCAAATAAAAAAATAAAATAAAAGAACATTAAAATCAATACAATAGTTAAAAGTAAAGTAATAAAATTGTTAAACCCTACATAAAAGCCAGACTGAATAAATACATTTTCAGTTTACGTTTAAAAGTCTCAGTATCTCCAGCTCCTCTCAGATCCTCCTCAAAGCATTGGTACATTTTTATACACACATGGTGCTGCTCAGTCAGAATTATATTTACTTACACATACAATATCATGAATTAATCCATATGAATTTTTCATTTACTCATTCCATAATCATCTTAAGAGTTTAATTTTACTCCTCTTAATCACAGATACAAATAGAGCATGAAAACATGGAGTCTTTTCTCATTTACAGACGACATGATGAACAGTAGAGTCACATAACTGTTGATTTGCATCCTGCCAAGACAAAAGAGTCGAAAATTCAAATTCAAAAGTCGATTTAATTCAACAGACAGAGGCTGAGCTCTCAAAGTGAAGATGATGATGATGAAGGAAACACTCCAGTAAGAGCCTGGCCCAGTCAGTCCAGCCTGCACAGCACAGATGACATGTAAGCACTACTCACACACACACACACAAACATGCATACATTCACAACAACAAGGTGTGTAATGTTATCTGGACATGTAGCATAAAGGATGTTCAAAGTACAGTAAAATATATATTTTCTTCAAGACTTAAAGAACGTCCAGCGTCTGCAGCCAGTCAGACCAGCACAGTGGTTAATGAACGCCTCCAGGAGCTGGTCCGGATGTTTAAGGAGAGAACAGAGAAAGCCAAGGAGAAACTCATTGACCCTGACAGCTCAGATGAAGACAGTGTCGTCCCCTGTGAGTCTCTGCTGTTTTATTTCTTTTATCTTCTACCTGCACACACACAAACATGCCGAAACACACACAAACACCTTGCGCCATCAGTTTGTCTGTAGTTTGATAGATAGCATTAAACATTATCCACAAAAAGGATAGACACACAGAGCTGAGAGGAAGACGCTGATCATAAGAGGAAGCAACTCCTCCGGACACCAACCGCTCAGCTTTTCCCCTGTCATATCTTGCGTTGCACCTTGAGTGTCCCTCTACGAACATTGAGTGTTTTGATTACTGCTGCCCAGAATGGGTGTGGCTTGAGGATGGGCCAAGCAACTCACGGTGCTGTTCTGACCTTTTGCTCTCTTCCCCTGCAGCTCCTCCTCAGGCTCCAGCTCCTCAGCCTGCTCCTAGTACTCAATCCACAAATGGGGGAGAGAGGGAGGCGCAAGAAGGTCCTTCAGGAGAAAAAGAAGTAGAAGGAGAAGGTGTTGGAGTTCAGGATAGGGAAGTGGAGGAGCAGGCTAAGCGTTGCTGCAAAGCCCCTCGCTGGATACGAGCCTGTGTGCACTACCGCTTCCCTGCCAGCATCGATCCTTTTACCAGTGAGAACCACGCCACACAGTCTGTTCAGTAGAATCTGATTTATCCAAACTATTCAGAAGTGATTGACAAAACTCTCAACCGATGAGTACCAACATAAACCAAATTATTTAAATACATTCATAAGATAAAACTTAATTTACTCATGATTGATTCCCTCAATATCGCCATGCTTTCATCTTTGTCTCTCTGTCAGATCTTATGTATGTGCTGTGGATGTTATTGGTCTCTCTGGCGTGGAACTGGAACGTGTGGTTCATCCCTGTGCGCTGGGCCTTCCCCTACCAGACTCCAAATAATATTTACTACTGGCTGCTGACGGACTACCTGTGTGACCTCATTTACATCCTGGACATCACCATCTTCCAACCTCGCCTGCAGTTTATTCGTGGTGGAGACATAGTGGTGAGTGAGACACTGCCGACCTAAGAGAAGACAAAACAAAATAACATAACATAACAAAACATAGCAAAATGTAACGTAACATAACATAACAAAACAAAACATAACATAATATAACATAACATAACATATCAAAACATAGCAAAATGTAACGTAACATAACATAACAAAACAAAACATAACATAATATAACATAACATAACATATCAAAACATAACATAATATAACATAACATAACATAACATATCAAAACATAGCAAAATGTAACGTAACATAACATAACAAAACAAAACATAACATGATATAACATGATATAACATAACATAACATATCAAAACATAGCAAAATGTAACGTAACATAACGTAGCGTAACGCAACTCAACGCGACATAACATAACATAGCATAACTTAACATAACGTCACGTCACGTCATGTCACGTCACGTAACTTAACTGAACTTAACATAACAAAGAGCAAAGCACAGTGTAATGTATTGTCCTTATGAAAGCCTGTATTGCATGGAGACCCATAATGCACTCTCCACATGTTGAATTGCACTGTACTAATAAGACACTCTGTGCATGTATAACATATTGCTCTATGACAGCCATGTGTTATAAGTTATTGAGAAGTTAATGGACATTGGCCAGAATGAGTGTTTTTGAGGGTTCAGCCTGCTCCTCGGGACCCTGAACCTCCTTCCAGAAAGTGGAAGTTTGAAATCTTGGTGTAAGATGTGAGTTGGGTCTTACACAACTTCTGTGCCTGTCTGATAAACCTGATGGTTTCTAACCCTTGTAATCTTCAGTGAACAGAACAGCATCTCTTAGTAGGGGATCTAAAGGTCTAAATATCTGAAGGCAGCTTGAGAGGGAGCAAAAATAAATAGTAAATAAAAAAGAGTAACTCACTTTTCAAATAGACATTATTGTCAAATGAAGAATTCACCTACCAGGATCATTGTTCATATCTAGGTTTGTTGTTTTTACAGAGTGACAAAAAGGAGATGAGAAAGAATTACATGAAAACCAAACGCTTCAAAGTAAGTAACTCATGATGAATGAAATTCAACTTGTTTAGGTTTCCTTCAGAGACTTTAACATAATTCTCATTGGATCGATCATTGAAGCATTTAGTTAGTTTATCTGTCTTTTTTTTGCAGTTTGATGTAGTCAGCCTTGTACCGCTGGAGATCTTCTACTTTAAAACTGGTGTCAACCCTCTGCTACGCTTACCCAGACTGCTGAAGGTGAGCTTCATTGTTGTAATTTCATATTTCCACTTACTGACACACTGCAGATTGTCATGGTACAAACATTTTAGCAATCACCACTTTTTTTTTTGCAAGGATTAAAAAATCAAACACACCGAGCCACACATGACAATGTCACACTAACAGAAACAGACATTATTAGTTTGTATAGTAGATGTCATTTATCTAGATAATTCAAATCATTGATAGTTAATATTTCCATGCTCTCTATCAACACCTCTTTAGATCAACTCCTTTTTTGAATTCAACGAGCGTCTGGAGGCCATCTTGACCAAAGCCTTCATCTACAGGTCAGCTGACACCTGATAGTTCCTCTGACCTTCACCTAAGTCACTCCTTTTATCTCTCATTATGTCTTTAACCTTTCTAAATGTATCTGCTATTCACCTCATAATAAATGTGTCATTGTCCATCTCTCAGGGTGATCCGCACCACTACCTATCTCCTATACTGTCTCCACTGTAATGCCTGTCTATACTACTGGGGCTCTGCCTTCACAGGACTGGGATCGACCAAGTGGGTGTACAACGGCGAAGGAAACAGGTCTGTGAAAAACACACTAACAAGTGAGGGTCTGTTTTTGTGCTGAAGATTAGGACAGAGGTGTAAAGGTGATTGATTGTTACACTGCTGTTAGAACACGAACAAGGCCAGGCTGCTTCCTGATGTTGAATTATTTTGAGCCTCTGTTCACTCCAACCATCCAGAGTAAATCTCATGTTCTGACTTTTGACATATCTTTAACATTATTCAAACTCTATTCTGTGTCTTTATAACGCTTCACGTCTTTGTCTCTGCACAGTTACATCCGCTGTTACTACTTTGCGGTGAAGACCTTAATCACCATCGGTGGTCTGCCAGACCCCACCACCCTGTTTGAGATCGTCTTCCAGCTCATCAACTACTTTGTTGGAGTCTTTGCATTCTCCATCATGATTGGACAGGTGTGTTGATGTAATGTAGACACTCATTCCTTTTTAACACTCAGGGCCTGATCTACTAAAGGTTTGCGTGTTTAAAAACACGTACAAACGTGATAGCGCATGCAAAGCTGACGTACTAACCGGGAGCACTGAGGATTGCGTCTGTCAAATGAGCAAAACAGCCCGCGCAATCCATTTAGCGTGTTTGCCTTCATGAATATGCGGGATACATGCAGATTATCAGAATGCGCAAAATACTGGGAGGAGGAGATACAAATGTAAACATTTAGCACACGCAATGTGATTTATCAAACCTAAAACCGATTGCGGTCAGTGTTTTTGTGTCTATATTTAGCACGTTTGAAAGGCAGGTGCAAACTGGCACAGTGTTACGCACAAATGGCTGTGATCATTGTGGTCACTGAGCTGATTTGAGGAGCGCGGCGGGGATTGTCAGACATCTGATGAAGATTCTCCATTTAAGAAAAAAGAGATTCTTATTTTTTACAGGGAAAACACTTTTCAAATAATGAAATCACTTTTTTTTCCATTCTTCCAAATCGTGTTTCTTCTGGCAACGCTGAGATGTCTCTGCTGGAGTTCACTGATGTGTTTATTTGCCTCCTCCACCAAGACCTCCAACTCCATGGCTTCAAACTTCATTTATCGTTTACGGCCACTCTGCCCTCCCAAACTCTCCATGGTGACAGCCGGTAGCACGCGCAAAATCCTCATTTAAAGCTGGGGTTGGTAATCAGATTTAGATACACTTTTTGTTATACTGGTTAAAATGATCTTTATGTCCTGATGGCAATCATTACATGATGTGTTCTTAAAAAAGAAAGAAGAAAAGCTGCTATCTTCAGCCAGAGTAAACCTGGGAAAACACCAACCAATCAGCCTTTTTTGGGTGCCAAAATTTTAAACCATTCAAATCCCGTCCTGCCGTTCTGCCCGCCTCCTACGCGTACATTTCCCCGGCGTGTACTCCTCGTCCCCGTCTCCTGCCTCTGCTTCCCCTGACTCTACTGACTGCCCCTCTCGCTCAACCTTGGGCCTGTCCCCTCTGACCAGACGAGGTGCTTTGCTCAGGGCTGTAGTCCGGATCAGAGTCTAAAAAGCTCTCATCACGGGGCTCTGACAAGCAGAAGAATGAATGACATTTAGTAAGTCCTACAGAAATATATATTTATTGTAGCGTCCGTCCGGACGCTGTAGGGATGACGAGCCGATTCGTGAACACGTTGATCTTTAATAACCAGTCACTGTCGGCCGTGATCACGACAACCAACAAAGCAACAATCAATGTTTGAATGAATGAAGAACTTCTCCTCTTGTCTCTCCTCTCTCCCGCTCACACACTCTACACCTCTCCTGATGCCTTCACTGACCGTGAACACTGTAGGAATTAAGAACATCTACACTGAACACGTTTAACAAACAGTAGAGCTGTTACAGTATTATATATGTGTTATAACTTTTCTCCTGATATCGTGTCACTGGTACAACTGGATAATGCTAGCATGATAGTTGTGAGTACTAACAGCAGCCATGTTTGTTTGTGTTTTTAACTTTCACTATGATAATGTTTTGGTGGCGACCGGTTTTGAATCAGTCACCATCATATGGTCGCAAGTCAGCGGGGCTCGTGCATGTGAGCGCGGGGGGGGGGGCGTCATTTTGGAGGAGATCTGAGGGAGGAGGGGGGGGGTTAGACCGGGTTAGACGGAGTCCTGAGGAAATGCTACATTCAAATTCATGCTAGTTTTCCGAGACTGCCAACCCCAGCTTTAAGGGCGGTCCACACCACTTTTGCACATGTTATCATTTGCGCACGCAGTCATAGTAGATCACCTGCAACACGCCCAGAAATAGCACGTGCAATTGTTTTGTTTGCACATGCAATTTAGCACTTGTTATTTGGGATCTTAGTAGATCAGACCCTAAGTTTGTTAAACAAAGCTCCAGTGTGTTATTTTAATATTTACGACAATGAGACACTAATCCTTCCGATGTTTCAATTTAACTCTTTGTATGACTTCTTTTGCTCTCATGTGCTCCAGATGCGTGATGTGGTTGGTGCAGCCACGGCCGGTCAGACCTACTACCGCACATGTATGGACAACACTATTAAATACATGTCTTCTTATCGCATCCCCAAAGATGTCCAGAACCGCGTCAAAACCTGGTACAACTACACCTGGCAATCGCAAGGCATGCTGGGTAAGGAGAGCACCATGTTTTCATGCACTCCTTAAACCTCAACTCTCAACTCAACTCATTTTTATTTATATAGAACCTTTCCTACATTCAAGCATGCAGCCCAAAGTGCTTCACAAAAGAACAGAGACAGAAAACAACAGCAACAGATAACATGATACAAGGCTAATACAAGAGAGAGGAATATGATATGAAATAGTTTAAAATAAAAATTTAATTAAATAAATCAAAATAAAATAAAATAAAATACATTAATAAAATAATATAAAATTAAATTAAATTAAATTAAATAAACACCATGAAAATTAAAATAAATACAATTAAATTAAAATATTTAAGAAGAAGATAGAATAAGATAGAATTCAGAGAAGATAGAATAAAAATAGAATAAATAAAAACTGATGCTAAAACAATGGCCATAAAAGTAATACAAGTAATAAAGCAGTCCAGGGAGAAAAGGAAATTAAAAGCCAGATTAAAAAGATACGTCTTTAGTTAACTTTTAAAAACACCCAGAGAGTTCATCGTTTTGGTGCAGAAAGCTCTCTGGCCAGCGCTTGTGAGGGACTCATAATGAACATTTAAAAGGGAAGCATTCAACCACCTGTGACCTTTTAGTTATGTGATAAATCTTGTTATCTTCTTTTCAGATGAGCAGGAGCTGCTGACTCAGCTGCCAGATAAAATGCGTCTGGACATTGCTATAGATGTCAACTACTCCATCGTCAGCAAAGTCCCACTTTTTCAGGTAGGAAGACCCTTAATAAAAAAAAACACTGACATACACAAAAACACATAAAAACAAAAGTATACTTGAATGACATTGATGATCTAAAACATACAGTGCAGACAGTCAGACATTATGATGTTTCCATCCTCTGCAGGGTTGTGACAGACAGATGATCTTTGACATGCTCAAAAGCCTTCGCTCTGTTGTTTACCTACCCGGGGATTACGTTTGTAAAAAGGTACTTCATGCAAACTTGCCAAAAAGAGAAAACTACACATGGATTGTTTCTTTCTTTCTATATGTATCACTCCACCACTCTTATTCCTGCCTCTGCCCTTTTTCATGTCCTGCTCAGGGCGAGGTGGGTCGGGAGATGTACATCATCAAAGCGGGAGAGGTGCAGGTGGTTGGAGGACCAGATGGGAAGACAGTGTTTGTCACTCTGAGAGCAGGATCGGTCTTTGGAGAGATCAGGTAAAGAGATTTTGAGGTGGTACTATTTTTGCCATCTATGACAAATAAATTAGAACTGGAGCAAATGTTGGTTCTGAAACGTTTCTATTTATTTACATGAAATTTAAAAAAAACACTTTTTTCTGTACTCTCCCTTTTCTGAACTTGAAATATCAAATGTGGCATGAAATGTCCTTTTCAACCCAGATTTCTCTGATTGGCAGTTTGCTTGCAGTGGGCGGGGGTAACAGGCGCACAGCAAATGTAATCGCTCATGGTTTTGCCAATCTCTTCATCCTGGACAAGAAAGACTTGAATGAGATCCTGGTTCACTATCCTGAGTCCAAGAAACTGCTCCGCAAGAAGGCCAGGTTAACTTTTTGTGCACCACACACACACACTCTTGCAAACCCAACAACAATAACTGTCGTCATCATTGCTGTGACTTCTGATTTTGTATTATAGATAAATTGACACCAACTGATTAAATTTAGACTTTTCTTGTTTGTAATCATCACACAAGTCTGACAGAAGTTACTGCTGTCTCAACCACAGGAAGATGCTAACGAAGGGAAAGAAACCTGAGCCCAAAGAAGAGCCGAAGGATCCCCCTCAGGTCCCTGCAGCCCCTGGGAGGCCAGAGACGCCCAAACTGCTGAGAGCAGCTCTGGAGATGACAGAGAGGTCATCTGGACTTAAAGGAGCTCTGGCTAAGGTCAAAGAGAAGACCAACAAGTCAAGTCTCTCGTTACAGGTGAACAACCAACCCCAGAGCAAATGAACACAAGCATAAGAAAGAGGGCATGCTCAATAAAGAAGGTTAATATCTTCTTTTCTTTACAGCCCTCAATTTCCTCCTCCCTGCCTCCCCCATCTCCCACCCCAAGCTCCGGACCCGACAGAGAGGCTGACACACCATCACCCATCTCCGCCACATTTCGATCTGCTTCTGCCTGCCACAACAACGACCCTGCGTTACAGAGCCGCTACAATGAAGACTAAATGCTCTCTGACAAAAGAGAGGAGGGAGTCGGTGAGGGTGAAAGGAACACGGGTGCAAAGAAGGGTAAAAGGGTCGTGAAAGGGATTAAAATAAAGATAAAAACTCAATTCAATTAAATTAAGTGTGAGCAACTGCATGGTCGGTAAGGTGGCTGTAAAAGGCAAAATTGAAAACTGAAGAGATCAAATAGGAAAATAGAGGAATACACAAAGCTAACTATAATTGCTGAATATCAGGTGAAATAAAAGAGAGGAGGGGTGTGTAAATTAACTTGCACTGAAACTATGATGTCTTAATCTCAGTCTAATCTGCTGAAGTTGTAAAGTTTGCAGAATTATCCAGAGAGCCCTGTATTCTCCTCTCATTCATGAAACATCCGACCAATTCTTTCATTACAGTCTCACTCTCTACATTATGCTGTGCAGCTGTGACGCTATTAAAAGAGTACGTACCCTGAAAACCCGGAAATGGTGTAGGCCAAAAAAAACCTGATTTATAAAACAGTTCGCACGCCGACTTTGCGCAATGTTCCGTTTATAAATCACACACTACCCGGATTTTTGCGCATTTAGTTCAGCCTCGTATTCTGCCCTTTCCACGCCCACATTCAACCATATATGGTCAATGCAAAGCACGCGTACGCCAGTTTCAGGCCCTTTTGTGTGCATACGCAACATTTATAAATGAGACCCCTATTCTTTATCAGAGATGTGTTTTATGTGAGAACAGCTACATCTAGTGGGCATCGCTGTCTGTCCTCACTTAAAAGTTAACTCCAGAATCGCTCTTCATTCGTCCTCCCTTTCCTTTGCACTCTTCTTTCGATCCCCACCCTCTGTGTTTCTCTTTACTCAGTTCAATATCTGATAATCTTATGAAGGAGCAAGCCATTTATCACCTGGTAACCACTACAGAATTCAAGCTTAATCCTAATCTACATTCAATTTACGTCAGTGAAGTTACTGTAGATACGATGAAGAGTGAAGTCTGAGTCGGGTGGCATATTGAAGCCATAACATTAAACTTTATACTAAACTCAACCTCTCTTAAAACATAAAACATGTTTTTGCTGTTGTTGTCTGCTACGTGTTTACAGATTTTTTGTAAACTTCAAAAGTGCAATTTTCTTTGTATGTTTTGTGTTGTGTTGGTGTCATTAGCTAGTCTGACACTGTACCAGTCTGGTGCAGCTATGTTAAAGCTGTAATAACATCATTACCCATACTTCCATCATAACATAATATACATACGAGTTAGTGTCAGGTCATCATATTATTCAAACAGTCTGTCTTAGACCTTCATTACTTCACACTGCAAGCTCAAACATCATGTAGTCTCTCGTTACCTCAAAACGTTACTCTAACACATCTTTATCAATATTTCACTTATCACGCACATGTAGTTTCATACAGTAATGTCAATTAACATTCACATTTCAAAACTCTTTTGTACACTAATGTAAATATATTTGTTTATGAGATTTAGATACATTTTCAGGTACGGTCACTGTAGTGACCTGCAGTGTCACCATGTTTATAAATGCAGTTAAATAAAGCTTAATGTCTAATGCGTACTGTTAATATGTTCCAGGGTTCAGAAGCGATGTAAACTTTTTCATTTTTGTATATATAGTTAAATAATTAATACATCAGTAGACGGACCCACAAACCAGCTAACCATACTGCCAGACAATCTGTAGAAAGGATAGTTATTGTTGTTTTCTCTGTGACTTTATATGTTTGAGGAGTGCTTGAAAAGTACTCAAAACATATGTACATATATGTTTGTGTTTATAATTTTGTATCACTGATGTAGCTCTGTCTTTTTGTGCATTTTGTTTAAATAAATGACTGTTACCAGCATGTTTGTTTAGAGTTTTATGTTACACCTAATCATGCCTAGACCTTAATCTGAACAGCATGGACTTAAACATATTTTTGGTGAACATGAGTGATCAACGCTCCTGGTGCCCTCAGGTCCGAAAGAAATTGCACTAAAGTGCGTCCTGGATTAAATAAAACATTACAAACTGCCTTCTCTGGTGCCCTTTCATTGTAAAAGGCATGAAAAAGTGCTCTCTTAATGCCCCTAAAATGTATAAAACGTTTAAAAAAGTGCCCTCTGAAATCCTTTTTGTTGGATTGAATGAACTAAAGTGCCCTTCGGATGCGCTTCCAGTGAATTAAATGTTAAAAAACACTATTTGTCACAAAAATACTCTTCACAATGCAGAGAATTAAGTTTCAATAATAATAATAATAATAACTTTATTTATATAGCACCTTTAAAAACAAATGTTTACAAAGTGCTTTGACAAACAAAGCATGACTAACATTAACAGACAGGGAGGAGGAATTTCAACAATTCAAAACAGAATACAACGCAAGAGGTTAGAAAGAATACACGTGAATTAAATAGAATGAACTTGTGTGACAATAGACCAATAAATCATTGTCTAAGAGATTTTTCAATCTCTTTATCAAGGATAAATAAATAAATAAATAAAAATTATAATAAAAAAACGAAGAAGTAAATAAAAGCATTAAAAGGACAATAAAAGAGGTTTTCAGAATAAGAGGATGACAACACATCGGATAAAATTAGAAAAGTGAAAAAGATAAATTAGGAACATTAAAAAATAAATGAAAAAATATATTTAAAATAATAAATAATCAAATAAAAGAATCAAATCAAACTAATAAAATAGAGTTTTAGATGCTCAATACCTGAGGGAAGACTACTTTTTTAAATCTTCATGGACGAGTGAAAAAACAAAAACAAACAAAAATCAAACACTACAATCCTGAAATGTAATGTAATAAACAAGGCGTTGATATTCACAATAAGACTTCTGACTGCATTTTTTCCTGTTATTTTTATTTTCATATCTGTTCTACTGTGCTCTAACTCAAGCTCACTCTGTAACTGTGTAGCCTACTATTGCCATTTCAGACTTATTGCCACATTTTGATTAGAAACAGGGGCGTCAACAAGAATTCTGGGCCCCCTGAAAATATATCTCAGTAGGCCCCATCACCACAGCCAACCCTACAAAATATAACATTGCTGCTATAATATTGGTTTATTTGCATTAAACAAACATATATGCTTGAAACTATCCTGGTTAAATGACTCAAATCTAAGTTAAATATCAATATTATTATTTTTTTTAACAATTTCTCCAAATGTTACTGCACAATATTGAACTTCAGACTGTCCACCCATTTAAACAAGATTATTTGAAGCCAAGTGACTTGTTGAATAACAACAAGGGGGCATTATTTGGTATAATCTAACCTCATGAAGTCAAATAAAGCTTTTAGCCTACGTAACCTTGGATGCTGAGTAATTTATGAATATAATACACTTTTATATAACATGCAAATATCCTCCAAGGAAGACTCCTGTTGGCTGACTGCCTTGAATCTAAATTAAAACGAAATCAGAGTCAGAATCAGCTTTATTGGCCAGGTATGTTTGAACACAAGGAAATTGACTTTGGTAAACTGTGCTCTCTTTGTACAAGGCATAAGAATAAGATATACAATAAAAATAAAAATATAATAACAATAACATCAGCTATAAATACAAAAGAACAACAAATAGGCATGATTAATATGTACAGGCTAAAATAATAAATTGCTAGTATTAGCTAAAACATTCTGATGCTGTTTAGTTGTGGCCATCTTTTTCTTTTGAAAGAAAGTTGTTAAAAGCTGTTTTCCCTCAGCTTCCTTTCTTTCACCTTTATCTCCCTTTCTTTTTTGAACCTCTGACTTGGCTTTTGGGGGGAGAGACATGGTGCTGCAGCATCACTCTCTCTTCACTTGACTGAACGCTGACAGATCACTCTAGTCGACAGGAAAAGACTCCCCTTTTTTCCAGAAAGGAATTCTGAATGTTTGTTTATTTATTCAGACAATTTTAGTTATCTTATTGCAGTTATAACAAAACAAAAGAAAAGCGTAGTAGAAAACACATTTAATTTCAGTCCCACTTGTGCCCTCCTCCCCACTTGGACCCTAGGTCAGTCTCATCCCCCCCCCCCCCAAACTACGACGCCCCTGATTATAAATAAAAGTATTCTAACGTAAAACAAGGCCGGGTTAGAGATTAGAACCATTTTATTAATTATTATTAAACATTAATATCTACATCTGTCAGAAACACAAACTTTATAATAGGATAAAGAAAAGAAGTCAGGTCGACCGAAGGAAACAGACCAAGATATGAAACCACATTACCCACAATGCCCCGCCCTCTGACGTCAGTGTGTGCTCTGCGGTCAGCTGATCCATGTGAAGCCAGACAGCGGACGGAAACGTACAGCCTGTGGTACAAAGTAAAGTAGCTTAGTGGGGTGACAGCAGGCTGCATAGCTCTTCATCTGTTCCTGTCCACGTTATATTCCTGCATGATATTGATTAGTTATCATCCATGAATGATCATATTTATCAGTCTTTTTTCACTTTGAAGCGCGTGTTTTTAGCATAGCTGCTAACGTCGGTGGACTCAGCTCTTTAACTTCGCTAGCTTACAAAGTGAAGGGCCAGGTGAGACCAGGGTGAGACCAGGGTGAGACCAGGGTGAGACACCTGTGATGGTCCGGAGTCCTTTAGAACACCGAGAGAGAAGCTGAGATGGAAAACTGCGATGGAGAGGACTTCATAGAGACGCCTGAGCTGCCTCTTGAGGTCTGTTAATTCATCATGTATTTATTTAAAGCCACAATAAAGCCTCTGTCACAGCCCACAACCTGGGGGAGTGGATGTGTTTGCTCTCACTCTCTTATCGCTCAACTCTGCTTTCTTTAAATCAGGTTCATCAACATACACAAGTCATGGCTCACCTTTAAGTTTCCTAAAATATCACAGAGTTTGGAAGATCTGCTCTTAGTTTCTGTGCACGAAATACTTTGTATTTGCTCCAGAAACACATCTCAGATTGAGCAAACTAAGACCTATTTTTTTATATAACTGTGTTTTTATGTTAATGCTAATATTATCACTGTGGTGTTAATATAGTGATATAAAATCTTGCTCAACCGCATACTCATAGACAGATACACCTCATGTAGATATAATAACTGTATTTATATTACTTGTTAATTTAGTATACTTTTGTGTTATTTTATTATTAATATCAACTATTGTCTTCGTGTGTGTCAATTTAGTGTTTGTAATTAATTTGTGATATTAGAACATTATTTGCGTAGAGGCTTCAAATAAGCTCTCTGAGTTTTCGGCCTCTTCCTGCACTGTACATTATTTATCTTTGTTCTTTTTTCTTGTGTATTTTTTTTTATTTACTTATTTTTATTTTTTTATTGGGAGATCAGCACACAGAAAGTTAATATAGTTTCTATTTTTTCCCTTCTTACACTGCTTTCCCTGCATAAGTAAGAAAAACATATGGACAGTTAAGACATCAAAAGAACATAGTAAAAAAGAAAACACACTAAAAAGGGGGAGATATTGTAGTATTCCATAATTAATTTAAGGAGAAAGAAAAAATAATCTCAGTCTCTTCCACTGCAGGTAATTGATATATTTTTAACTGTGCAAATAAATAAACATAATCCGATATATATATGATATAATCCAATATATTACAATGCGGAACGATAGGATACGATACAATAAGAGATGATATGATAAGATGCGGTGCAATGGGACATGATTTATGTGGCTGATGCATTTCTCATCATAACAATAATATCACAACACAGTGGTTCTGGTATGGTTGATACATTTTAAGACAATTAAATGATGATACATCACAACATCTGATTGACTGAAGAGGCCCTTTAAAGGTCAAGGTCAGGATTGATGTCATTAGCACCACTGAGGGGTCATGAAGTGGGGAGTCAGAGTGGAAGGGAAATCTAATCAGGACTTTGTTTTATTATTTAAAATCAGAATATTAATATTTGGTGACAAGCAGCATGATAATTGTATTGCAGGAGTCAGGACAATATGTTGCTGTGTTGATATTTTGTCCCACCTCTGATTGTAAGTGAGCGTCCTCCTTCCAGAAGACAAAAGCATGCTTCCATGAGACTGATGATGAGGATGAAGATGATTTATCCTCCTCCCTCCTTATCCTTCAGGATTGTTCAGTTTTCTTGTACTTAATGCTGCATTTCTTTCTCTGTCTGCAGATCATAGTTTACATCCTGAGCTTTCTTCACCCTTCAGACCGGAAAGAAGCCTCACTGGTGTGTCGGCGCTGGTACATCGCCAGTCAGGACTTCAGCTTTCAGGTTAACCGAGCAGACACACTTTGCCTTTCTGGAGTGTATGAGCTCTCGGTCAGAGTTTGTTAGTTGTTACCTCTCTGTCTGTTTTTCTCTGTGCAGAAAAATGTCACCTTCTGTTTCCCGGCTTCAGCCTCTTCCCTGGAGCTGATCAGAGGTCTGGGCAGAAAGTCACGCTGCAGTCTGGTCATCAGCCAGCTGGATGGACACAGCATGTCAAGATCGCTGCTTCAGGAGGTGTAGTACACACTTTGAAATGCATGAACATACTGTAGATTAACCATGAGTAATCAGAAATCAGAAATCAGAAATACTTTATTTATCCCAGGGGGAAGTCAGTCATTACAGAGCTCTTATACACAGTCTAAGGCTTGATCCGTAAGGCAACTGGACTGGTAGAAATTCGAAGACGTTACATCTGGTTCCCTAGATGACTGAGAACCTTCACAGACATCTTATACACAGTATGTAAGAAAGTCAAAATATTAATAGAAGAAGGACTAAAATAAGATATAAATACCAATAGAATAAAAATAAAGACAAAATATAATAAAATGAAATAAAATAAAATAGAATTAAAATATATATATATATATATATATAAAAGGTATGTACAGGAGTGCTAGGAATGAATGAGATATATATCCAAGGATGTTAAAGTGGTAAGGATATTGCACAGAGTACAGGTTGTTGTTCAGGGATCAGAGGGAGGAGTTCTACAGTCTGATGGCAACAGGCAGGAGTGACTTCCTGTGGCGTTCTGTGGTGCGTTTAGGGAGAATGAATGTGAATGAATTCCGCATTCATCAATCTTTTAGTAGCTCTGATCTGTGAGTAACTACTCACAAAATCTACACCTGCTCCTGACTGTGTGTAGAGCTTGTGTAAAAGTAGGAATGCAAAATGGACTTTTTAATTGTTCGCTACCTGAAATATGTTTCCCTGGCATGTCTACAAACCCCCCGAGAATGAAAAAAATCCATTCTGCCCCTGTTTTGATTTCTCCACCTTTCTGTAAATGTGTGTGAAACGAGCCATTTCAGACTTCCGTGTTTTTGTTACGTAACAACAATATCCGGTCTGTCACGGAGTCAGAGCTCGGAGCTTGTTCAGCCCATAGACTGTATCAAATAATACTGAACCCCTCCTCTGTTTTTCATTACCTGCACACATGTGTGCTAACAAGGAGCTTAGGAGGGAGGCATGCTAGTTGTAGACTGTCTTAATAAACACAAAGGTCGGTTTTACTCCCCACGTCTGCAGATTTGAAGATCTAGTGGATGATTTTTATTTTTCATGGAAAAGTGCTAGCGCTAGTTAGCATAGCCACATAGCTACATGTTCGTAGCTGTAGCTGTGTACCAAGATACACGTCTACATACTGACAAATAAAACAACAAGAAACACAGAATCTGTGACCAATCCTTCAGAAAAGGTCCCGCTGCCTTTCTGGTAGAGGTCGGTTTTACTCCCCACGTCTGCAGATTTGAAGATCTAGTGGATGATTTTTATTTATCATGGATAAGTGCTAGCGCTAGTTAGCATAGCCACATAGCTACATGTTAGTAGCTGTGTACCAAGACACACGTCTACATACTGATAAATAAAACAACAAGAAACACTAAATCTGTGACCAATCCTTCAGAAAGGTCCTGCTGCAGGCGCCTCTCCGTCAGGATCAGATTCTGGATCAGATTCAGAGGGTTGAAGTAGCGCGGTCTGTAAACAGTGTGTATATTCAGCCAACATGTAAACATTAGATCAACGTGCTGGAGCGCCGAGGGCACATCCACTTCCTGAGGGGGCGTGGTCAGAGAGAAAACAGACCGTTCTGAGGAGGACTGAAGAAGAGGGTTCTTCAGGCATGCCAAAATCTGATTTCAAAGTGTTTTTTTGAGCATACACTTTAAAGACATGTTTTGGGGACCTCTTAGACCAATATATATTGATGAAAAAAGCGTGATATGTCACCTTTAATACGTACTGCTCTCTGTTATGTACACAATACGCAGATGCCTTTGAGACACGTAATTTAAACATGACAAAATATTAAAAAAAAATATATATAATATTTTTACAGCAAATAAGTTGGCAATTAGAGCTTTGCGATCTAGATTAGGTTTATTTAGAATTTGAACTACTTTTTAAAAACCACACAGACTAACTGGAGCCTAATCAGACGAGGCCAACTAAAAGAAGCCACGCCATACCTGCACATTTGCAGGTGCTCTCCGCGCTGGGATTCTGAGCCACAGGGACCTTCCAGCAGGAGATGGCAGATAGATCTGGAAGTTCCCAGCCATCAATGAGCCGACATTATTTACTTGCCGGCATTTTTGAATTAAGGCTGGAGTACATTCAATTCCCCTATGCCGCACAACGGCAAATCAAGGTAAAGTGGGGGTTTAGAGTGCTGGCCAACACGCCAAATGTCGGTGCCATAGACTACACACACATACGGATCAAGGCTCCATCTGATGATGCATTTGCATACATAAACTGGAAAAACTTTCATTCCGTGAATGTGCAGCTGATATGTGATGCAAACTGTGTGTTGCTCAACGTTGTGGCTCAGTGGCCCTGTGGGACGCCTGACAGCTTCATAAGTTGGCACCCGTTTGGAGAATGGAGCTGTGAGAGACAGCTGGCTTGTCGGTAAGAATGTAGTCTTCTATACAAATGCATGTGTTTTATATGTAGAAACTTAAAAAATAAGGAGATAATAAAATGTGCTTCCTACATTCCACTTCGCCCAAAATAATTTCAATCTCCGCCTCGGAGAAGTTCTTTTTTCGCTCTCTATCCTTCTTTCCTTGCGACATGATTGCAGGGCAGGCCGACCAGATGCTCCGGTCTGTGTCCTTATATGGTGGTTATTTGCTATGCATGGGCGGGGATTTATGCTAATTGATGATCACCGGGAGCGCGCTGTCAGTTTATAATGGGTTGGCATTCATGATCTTACACACGTATTTACATTCAGATCTGAGTTTCCCGCACCGTTCATGAATCCGGAGTAGAGTTTTAGTAGCGTGAGCTTTTATGTGCAAATCTACACACAGATTTACTCACATTTCATGAATGAGACCCACTAACAGTTAGGTAATGTGCAGTGAGAGGTTTATTACAGTCATGACAGGATGAGCAGAACCTGACACAAAGCGGAGAGGTCCTGTCTCTTAAGTTTGATCTGGTTTTGTCCAATCAGAATCAAGTTTTTAACATGGCTGGGTCATAAAATATAATTTATTCTGACTGAAATGCTCCTTTTTTCTCTCTTTTGAGGAACAAGACAGTGATACAGTCTAATGCAGCACTCACTGCTAGTCTTTCTGTGGAGAATCTAAATCCAGTCTGCATGCTGTCCCACATTGTCCAGTTGCAGTGGCCAAAGACACAAAAACCTCTACAGAAATAACCAATCTTCTTCCTGATGGTATTATTTGAGTTTGTAGGTCATGTAGAAGCATGAGTATTAGTATAAGTCTGTTTCATAACTAGATAAAAACTCCTCACAGGACATTTAAGAGACATCTTAATTAATGAATCCTCACACTGAGCTCTCACATGAGAGCAGAAGGAGTAGAACAAGTGTCTCGTCCTTCAACAAAGATAAAACAGAGCATGTTGGTGAAGTTTAACTCTATAATTTATTTCAAAGGTTTATTGTATTTAGACTCTTAGATTTCATCACATCTGCTCCAGAAAGGAGACATTTCTTTGGTGTAACATCAGGATACATAGTGGATTTCATTAGATTGAAGCCTTGAAGGAATCCTGGCAGAACACAGCTTGCTTTTAAGATAGGCTTTGTTTGTCTTTGAATAATAATAGCACACATTTCTGTAAGGACTTAATTTTCATTCACAATGTGAATTATATAACATAACCTGGTGAGGTGTGTCCAGTTAGTCTGATGACAATGAACAAGTTCTCCCTGCAGATTTGACCTTCATGGATTTCAAAATAAAGCGACCCTGATCAGAGACGGGCTTCCTCTAGATTTATTTGGTAGAGGCGGTTTTGGCTCAGCGTGAGGGTCTGTTGTCTCTCAATCAAAAGGTTGGGGGTTCGATCCCAGATCTCGCTGTGCATATGCCAGTGTCCTGAGGCAAGACACTTGGTTTCAGTGACCCTGTACATGAATGGGATTCGATAATACTGATGGGTGTTTTCCGTAGCAGCCTCTACCATCAGTGTATGAATGGGTGAATGTTATGTGTCGTGTAAAAGAGAAAGCGTTGCATAAACACTATCCACTTATTATTTAACCATATGAGATGAAAACCGACGGGGGAACAAGGACTGAGCCTAATTTAAGATTTTATGACTTAACTCTTATAGCTTGACTTTGGCCACAGTCGTAGTTGAAATCAGAAACATACAGAGGCATGATTTCCCATTTCCTTCACTTTGTTACATGAGCTCAAACAACATGGAAAAATGAAACTGCTGAAAAAGTACACTCCTTTCATTGTGAGGTCTGAAAATGTCACCACCTTGGGGGCATTTTCAAGGAAGCTGTGGTGCAAAACAAAGATCAACAAAGCTCAATCTACCAAGAGAGCATTTAGGAAGGTCTCTTCTCCTGAGAGGGAAACATCATTTTACTGTGTATTTATTTTTCTAAGCAGTACATCAGGACAGTGTCTTCAGTATCTGCATGTTCCCAGTCGTGTCATTTAATTTCCCATCATACTGAACAAACAGCAGGGCGTCATATCCGAGTCATGATGAACCCTCGTCTGGTCCAAAGTTCAGAGTAGTTTATTATAGCTGACATAACAAGGTGTGTCTAAAGTAACTGTACGGAAACATGTGGAATCAAAAGTTTGTGAAAATGAACAGAATTAAAGACTTTCTAAACATGTTTTTTAGCTGGGGTCTAAACATGTGAACACTGAATTCACAAGTTTCAGCTTTTTAACTATTCATTTTAAAACCGCAACAGTTCTACAATAAAAGAAAGTTGCATAAATGAATGAATGTGATCGTCTCTCCTGTCTTTAGGTGGGTCTGTGTTTGGGCTCCAGGTTGGAGAGCTTGGCCCTCCCTGGCAGCAGTATAACAGAGGCCTCTCTGCTGGACCTCCTCCCCCGCCTCACCTCTCTCCGCAGGCTCAACCTCAGAGGGCTGGACAGCCTCTTCATGTCCGGAGCCTTCCTTTCTAGGGAGGAGCACAGACAGCAGGTATTCTGTTTTACGTAAAGGTGGGGTGAAGTCGGCTGATTTGGTATAAGAACTTAGTTTCTTGTTGTTGTTAAACACTTAGGGGGTTCTTTTGGAAATACCATAAACCTACAAACCTTCAACTTCATCAACCTGAAACAAGAACAGTTTAAATATTGTTCAATTGATTGTCACCCTTTTCCTTTCAGCAGTTAATCATACTCAATAGAGGATAACCTGTGGAAGAATGCTCTCAGTCCAAAAAACAAATGTTACCTGTCATTCTACTGCCCCACATTCAGAGTTTATGGTCTCTGTAATGTGCACAGCTTTATAGTGTTTCCACTGGTAGTAAAGGTCCAGCTTCGAGTCAAACTCTGTCTTCTTGTTCCAGGTCAGGTCAGCTCTGTCTGGTCTGGAGGAGCTCGACCTTTCAGACCTGCGCTTCCTTTCAGACCTCACCTTCAACCGGCTCACCGGCTGCACCCCGCGCCTCCGCCGCCTTTCATTGGCCGGCTGCCACATTGCCTTTGAGTTTGACCCTTATCAAGGCTGCCCGGTTGGAGCTGTTGAGGTATCGTCAGCACTGCTGTCACTGAGAAACCTGAGGAAGTTGTTGACGGAGCAGAAATCCACCCTGATAGCTCTGGACCTCAGCAGAACCTCCATCACCCCTGAGTCACTACGCACCATTGCTCAGGTCAGAAAACCTTGAGTCCCTGCAGAAACTCGTCTGTTTAATGAATGAACAAGCTATGAAAGTCATATCATGATGCCTTTTTGCTGCTTCATGCAAAGAGCATACAAAGTTCACATGAGAGTCTTTTCATTCATTTAGCATGTTTGCTCATTTCTTGCATCAGGGTTTGAAGAGTTTATTAATCCCTAAGTGTTCTTGGTGTTCCAGGTTCCGGGTTTGTTTTTAGAGGAGCTGAGTCTGCACGGCTGCAAAGAGCTGACGGACTACTCAGTGGAGGTTCTGGTGAAGCACCAGCCAAGCCTCCGGAGGTTGGACATCAGTGCCTGCAAAGAGCTGACCAACAGGTCTGTGGAAGCCATAGCACAGGGCCTGAAGTCACTGACACACCTGTCACTGTCACGCGACTGGAGGGTCACTGAAAAAGGTACCTGTTGTTTTATTGTGTGTGTTATGGAATTAAATTCCAATTTGTGAGCGTGAGAGAAAACTCTAAACTAGAAGGATTGGAGAGGTCTACCCATCATATTTTAATATTTATGTACTAAAGCTAGGGTTGGTAGTCTCGGAAAACTAGCATGAATTTGAATGTAGCATTTCCTCATGACTCCGTCTAACCCCTCCCCTCCTCCCTCGGAGCTCCTCCAAAGCGACGCCCCCCCGCTCACATGCACGAGCGCCGCTGACTTGCGACCATATGATGGTGACTGATTCAAAACCGGTCCTCACTGAAACATTATCATAGTGAAAGATAAAAACATAAACAAACATGGCTGCTGTTAGTACTCACAACTGTCATGCTAGCATTATCCAGTTGTACCAGTGACACGATATCAGGAGAAAAGTTATAATACATATAATATTGTAACAACTCTACTGTTTGTTAAACGTGTTCAGATGTTCTTAATTCCTACAGTTTTGACAGTCAGTGAAGGCATCAGGAGACAGAGGTGTAGAGTGTGCATGCGTGAGAGAGGAGAGACAAGAGGAGAAGTTCTTCATTCATTCGAACTTTGATTGTTTGTTGGTTGTCGTGATCACGGCCGATAATGACCGGTTATTAAAACTCAACGTGTTCACGAATCAGCTCGTCATCACTACAGCGTCCGGACGGACGCTACAATACATATACATTTTCTGTAGGACTTACTAAATGTCATTAATTCTTTTGCTTGTCAGAGCCCCCGTGGTGAGAGCTTTTTAGACTCTGATCCGGACTGCAGTCCTGAGCAAAGTACCTCATCGGGTCAGAGGGGACAGGGCCCCAAAAAGGCTGATTGGTTGGTGTTTTCCCAGGTTTACTCTGGCTGTAGATAGCAGATTTTCTTCGCTCTTTTTTAAGAACACATTATGTATTGATTGCCATCAGGACATAAAGATCTTTTTTTTTTTTTTTTTTAAAGTTATGTTTTGGGCCTTTTTGCCTTTATTAGATAGTACAGCTGAAGAGAGACAGGAAATGTGGGGAGTAGAGAGTGGGGGAAGACATGCAGGAAATGGTCGACTGGCCGGGAATCGAACCGGCGACCCCTGCGACGAGGACTGCAGCCTCTGTACATGGGGTGCTTAGACTGCTAGACCACCAGCAACCCCAGGACATAAAGATCATTTTAACCAGTATGACAAAAAGTGTATCTGCTGCTGGAGCAAAGGTTAGGGGTCAACAAACATCAGGATTCATTCTCTGAAGGTCATTAATAACTACAACAGGAAAATCCAACCAGGAGTTCTGAGATAATTCAGATCGAGGTTTTGGACCTGATTAATAAAAAACACCCAGATAATTTGAGTTAAAGGTTTGTAAAATAAATCCTGTCTTCTTACATTTGTCAACATCAGTGAACATCACTGACCTCAGCCTCCAGTCTGCTAAAAATACATCATACTGAACAGTGATGGTCTGCTGTCCTCCACAGGCCTGGCTGACCTCCTCTCTGTGTCGTCCCTGAAGAGTCTGGATCTGTCCGAGTGTCTGCATGTCAGTGGCTCAGAGATAGTGAGAGGCCTGACCGGATCCAGGACTGCTCGAGCACAGCTAGAGACCCTCAGCCTCAAGAGCTGCACCTACATCAGGGTCCGTCTGTGTTGTGGTGCAGTTTGTGTCTCTGTGTTCAGCTGTGCTTGAGTTAAAAACATGCAGAAAAACAAGCTGCTCTGTTCTTTCTCTGCAGGATCTTGCGGTTTTCTCCCTCACTCGGCTCCTCGGGGATTCTCTCCGTGAGCTCGACTTGACTTCCTGTGTAAATGTGACCGACCTGTCTGTGCGCGCCGTAGCTACTTACCTGCAGGGGCTGGTGGTTTTGCGGCTTGGCTGTTGTAAAGAAGTCACGGACTGGGGTCTGCTCGGGATAGAGGAGACAGCCAAATGTGAGCACAACCTGGATACGGTGAGAACCTCGTTAATACACCAGATTTCTTTACACAGCACCAAATCTTAAAAAATGACACTCACATGTCAGGTGGTCTGAGTTAATCTGGGATTGTTTTTATACTCTATTCAACTTCAACAGGAAGAGGGATACATGAGATGATGCTTCTGCAGTCCACACAGAATATTTTGTCATTTTATGAATGAATTGATATTGAATCACTCATGTATGAGTGGAGAGAGAGGGGAGGAGAAACCTGCAGGTCACTTCTCATAAGAGTGTCATTAGTTTCTGTATTTAAGTGAGCTGTCTGCAGAAGAAGGGCAGACTGTGCCCCTGATGGAGTCATGGATGGAGAATGACAGAGAGACAAATCCATGCTATATGCAGAGAACAGGACGGTCCTGTATGGATAATTAAACGCAGTCTCCTTTACTGAATATATACAGAACAGACATATCCTGTGTTTTTGAGCACACCTGGTTTTTAGGGATAAACGATGCCTTCACATGTTGGAATGATATGAGATAAATAAAAGCAAACATTGTGTGGACTGAGAGATCTGATCTCAGTGTCTCCTCAGCATGCTCTGATGTGTATGGTGGCTGGGAAGTGAAATTCAAATTTAGAGAGGATGAAACACTTTTACAAAGTTGGAGACAAATTTTCATTTTTGGAACAATTTTACATTTTATAAAACAAAAGGACATTAAACACTTTTTTCTTTTTTTAAAGTTATATTTTGGGGCATTTTTGCCTTTATTTGATAGGACAGCTGAAGAGAGACAGAAAATGTGGGGAGTAGAGAGTGGAGGAGGACATGCAGTAAATGGTCGAGGCTGGAATTGAACCTGCGACCTCTGTGACGAGGGCTATGGCCTCTGTGTATAGGACGCACGCTAGGCCAACGGCACCCTGGCATTAAACACTTTTCACAAGGCTAAAACACATTCACAAAATCAGAAACACTTTTACAAGAGATGAGATATTTTTACCAGTCATGAAACATCTTTTATTTTGAAAATCATTGGTACATTCCTTTTCCGGTAGAATCTGCTGTTTGTAAATTTGTCTGTAATGTGAAATTGTGCTACAGCCAGGGAATTAACATACATTTGACATTAACAACCCTGTTTCCAGTAAAATATTCAGATTCAGACTGATGAGAGAACACCTCTCAATGTGTTCCTGCCGATCACAGCTGTATCTGGTTTGGAATTTCAAAATAAAAGCTGTTGGAAATTAGCATATTACAATGATTTTGGATGAATTCGAAGTGAGATTAAGAACAAAATCCCAGTTTCTTCTGACTCATTATAGTTCACACTAATAGTGAACAAACTCATAATGTAATCCAGCCAATCACAGGTCATTCTGATGTCTCATATCAAAATGAAAGCAACTTAAAAATAGCGATAATTCTGGATATTTTCAATGGGATAAATCATTGTAAGAATTTCATTACCAATGGTTTTCATTTTGAAATTGCAAACCAGATATATCTGTGATTGGCAGGAACACAGTTTGAGGTGTTCTCTAATCAGTGTGAATCTAAATACTTAAATGGAAACAGAGTTTTTAATGTCATACTTATATTCTAATTCCCTTGCCGTTACACATTTTCATATTACACACATCTTTTATTTTGAAAGCATTAGTACATTCCTTTGCCGGTAAAATCTGCCGTTTGTGATTTTCTTTGGGTCTAAAAATGTTACATCCCTTGTAAAATGATCTCACCTCTTGTAAAAGAGTATCTGATTTTTCAAATGTTAAGTGTTTAATGTCATGTTGTTTTATAAAATTTTAAAAAGTTTCCAATGTAAATTTGTCTCCAACTTTGTAAAATCGTTTCATCCTTTGTAAATTTACATTAAACTTCCCAGCCACGGTTAATGTGCGTTCACAACTGTTTCCACACATGGCTTTAGAAATGAGCAAAGCTAAAGTGCTAATGTTACCAGATACACTGGGTGCTAACGGCTGCATGAGCAGAACAACGGCAGAACTAGACATTGAACTGAAGAGATCTCACAACAACCAGGAGAGGTGTGAGAGGATTGTTCCTTAGCACAGTGTGTGTGTGTGTGTGTGTGTGTGTGTGTGTGTGTGTGTGTGTGTGTGTGTGTGTGTGTGTGTGTGTGTGTGTGTGTGTGTGTGTGTGTGTGTGTGTGAGTTAAACACTCCTTGTTCTTAGTGTCTACCCACAATAAACAGGGAGGGCACAGAGAGCAGATGGTATGCTCTGATTAATTGATCGTATGTGGGTATACATACACATTAAATGATTAAGTGGGTTGCAAAATCTGAGCGGCTCAGGTGAAGTTAATGTGAGTAAACTCTTGATTACTACAGACACACCAGTCTGATGTTAAAGCAGCCTCCTGAGCTCTATTCTCTCCTGATTCCTGAGTTGCCTTCTTTTTCCAACAGGGAGAAAAGGGGCCAAAATTCACCCGCACATTTGGAAACATGGGTTTTTTCAAGCCTCCTCGTTTGCCATTCGAGGAGCGACCCAAGCTGGTGACGAATAACGACCTGGAGCAGTTCAAACAGCAGGACGGAGCTTCACTGTTGGCGCTCAGCAGGCTGCAGGAGCTGGACCTCTCCGCCTGCCCCAAACTCACCGACAGCAGCATCACGCAGGTGAGAGGACAGGATGTTGTAGCTTATTCTTGAACAAAACAATAGAGTCTGGCTTGATGGTCTATGTCTTGTTTAATCATAGATAGCACTCAACTTTTATACACTTACAATGGCGCCATACAATCTCGGCTACGTGATGGTTTTACATGAACACCAGGTCAATATTTGGCAACATCCTGGTCCATTTTAGGCAATGTCCCGGCCAATGTCCTGGTCCATTGACAACCCTGATTCACTTTTCTTAAGAGCATCCTGTGGCTCCCTTCCTAGTTTCCCATAAATTGGTATTACTTGCCAAAAAGGATATTTATCTTCAATGTTTTCATTGTTGTGTTTAATCACAACTGTAAATCACTGATGGTACCTCGTCTCCTCTCCTCAGGTAGTACGCTACCCAGACCTGCACCGTCTCTCTCTGTCCATGCTGACAGAGATCACTGACGCTAGCTTAGCATCGGTAGCCTGGCACTGCCGCAGCCTGACCAGCCTGGCACTCAGCCACTGCCCAGGTATCAGTGACCATGGCATGGCTCAGGCTGCACCGTACCTCCGTCGACTGCAGCATCTCTACCTCTCCTGTTGTAATAGAATCACAGACAGGTGAGTCACACACCTGACCACGGTATCAGCTTCTGATGAAGTATGAAGTCTAATTCTTCAACCCTTCACCCCTCAGGTCCTTGTTCCTCCTGATGCAGCACTGTAAACGTCTGCAAACACTCGACATCTCATGGTGCAAAAACATCTCCGTCACGACAGTGGACCTCCTCCAGGCGAAGTTACCGTTCCTGGAAAACGTCCACTACAAATTCATAGGTGGGACCGATCTAACCCTCACACTCTGACTGAAAGACCAAAAGACATTTCAAAAGAAAACCTGCTGACGAAGCTCGCTCTGATGACTGAGCTTCTGCACGAGAACTGATGGAAGCATCAGAGAGAGGTCAGTCTGAGGGGGCTGCTCCGTGAACCTGTCGCCTGTATGTCGTCTTGTAAGTGATTGTAGAAAGTCAAACTAGTATCAACGTATTTAAAGGTAACTTAATGTCGGCTCCAAAGGGAAAATGGTGTCGTGTGTATGTTCGGTTCACTAACAAGACTGTGCCGTTGTAAAAGTGGTTTGTTTGAAATATGCGTAAGAATGGAGGAAGCCTGCCAGGACCTGGGGGGTCAAAATCAAGGATGAGGACACATCTCAACAAGCTTCTGGTTTATCATCCTGTGTTGGTTTCTGTGTTGAGAAGAGGAGAGAAAGGGGGGCGGTTCTTGAGAACTGTGTGAAAGAGAGCGTTGGGCTGTGAACACACCAGTGATGACACAGGTGAAAGAAATACTCAGAAGCGAGTGACTGAGTTGATTTCAGAGGCGTGGTCTTGTTCCTAAACTTGCGTTATATTGAGTTTATCAGGACAGCTTGTATACAAACAAGGCTCTTCATGGTGTCTGCACAGCTTAGAGAAAACCCCTCACACCTGAGCCACAGCTGCTACAAGAAGGAGGACATTTACCTCAAACGTAAGGGAGCACATTGCACTCACTTGAAAAAGAAAGCTCTGTTTTCCTGAGTTAAGGAGATGCTGGTACCTCAAACCCCTGATGGAAGCTTTCACTAAGGCCACCTGAGGAAGAAAACAAGACCTAACTGTGTAGTTTAGTCCGTATTTTGTTTGGGTTTGGGACCTTTGGGAGATATCCATGACTTAAAGCAACATAGATGCTGTTATAGTTTGCACAGGCACATTATGGATCTGCAGATGTTCAGATGTAAAGTCCATCCTGATGAGCTGAGCGTTTCAGTGTTTCTCAGGATCAGCGGAGCAGTAGTGGCATCCTTTATATGCAACCATCAGTACGTAACATTTTAAACAAGATTCTCCTTCCTCGTTCCTCAATTCACAGATGGAGCTGAGGTTACAAACTACTTAAACAAGCAAATACATTTTATCTCAAGTGAATACAGCGTGCTTCCATATATGTTTGTTTCTAAGAGGAAAATGTCCCCCAGATAAGTTTGAGGTTTGTATATCACGTAGTTGTATATTTACTTTTACATAAGTAAAGGAGTCGACTGTATCTCAGACTTTTTAAAATTATTCTGAATGAAGTGGTCTCAAAAGAAATAGTTTTTTAAGTGAATTTTAAATAATATATAAAGTAATGTTATAATATATTTAATAATGTTAACTACATTCCAATAAGTTTGCTAATCCAAAGCACATTTCACTGTTTTCAGCACTTAGAGAAGGTCAGACTTCCTTTGAATTATCCTGATCCTCCTCCTCTTTATAGATATCTGACAGTGTTTCTTCATCATTCCTCAATCTTTCATTATTTTAACAGATACAGAAGAAACTTTTTCTTTCTTTAAATTTATTATTTGAGCTTTTAATGCCTTTATTCAGAGAGGATAGTGCAGGAACCAGGGCTTGAGGGCTGAAGCCTCTCTACACGGGGCACGTTGAACCACTGGACCAAACAGGCATCCCAAACTGAACCTTATTTATTCCTGTTAGTTCTGTTCTTCTGAAAATGAGTGGCTCCAAAATGCTTTCCTGCACTTTTACCTGCAACACGAGATAAAACTAATTACTTCAAAGCTACAGTGTATGCATGTTCTCCTGCAGAGGACGGAGCAGGTATTAGTTTCCCCCTAGAACATGTCAGACATAAACAACAAGTCAAAAGTTTGGAAACACCTTCTCATTCAAGGGTTTGTATTTATTTTAATTATTGTAAACACTGTAGATTAATACTGAAGCCATCAAAACTATGAAAGAACATATATGGAATTATTGAATGAACAAAAAAGTGTTAAACAAAGCAGAATATGTTTTATATTTTAGATTCTGTAAAGTAGCCCCCTTTTTCCTTCATGACAGCTTTGCACACTCTTGGTATTCTCTCAGTCTGCTTCATGAAAACCATCAGTTGTGTTGTTCAGAGGTAGGGTTAGTACACAATGGATAGCCCTATTTGACTACTGTTGTAATCCAGATTATTTCATAGTTTTGATGTCTTCAGTATTAATCTACAATGTTGAAAATATTTAAAATAAATAAAAACCATTGAATGAGAAGATGTGTCCAAACTTTTGACTGGTAGTGTATGTCTGCCTTTTTTTTGCTGCATCGACAGAATCCTTCAGAGTCGACTAATCGAGCTGATGTGAAAAGCTCAAACTCTATTTCTGAATTGGGGGGATTTGTGAAAGCAGAAGATCCTGTCATATGTTCAATGTAAATCAGTGTTTTGCTGGATGCTCACTGTAAAAGTTAAACTGTTTCTCAAACATACTTGAATCATCTGAAGGACCTTGTTTTTAAGTTTCTACTGTAACCTGATTGAAGACGTCATGACCCTTTAAACTGTACGACACTGCTGAAGTTTGTCACTGTATTCTCTCTACATGAAGCACTATGACAGTAAAAGGACAGGTCATGATTTCATAAATAAACTGATAAAAGTTTATGAGCAAAACACACACACACAGGTTTGTTTGTTTCCTCTGTATACGTCAGTTTATTCATGTGGAGTCACCCAAAGGGAACAATTCAATGGAGTCTCATCACATATGAGAAATGCACTGCAGGGTCACAGTCGTGACTGCTGAAATGAAATAACCTGCTACCAGGAAGAGAGGCAGAAACCCTCAAACACTCTGCTGTAGAGCTGCGTCAGATCACATGAAGCTGTGAGAGCGTCACCGCTGAGTGCTCAATCATTGTAATGAAAGTACCTGCGATACAAAGGATGAGTTTAGAAGCCAGGGTGATCACTGTGTCACACACATGCATCATCAAACCTTTAGTTAAAAACAAAGAGAGAAGGTCAGTTTGGTACCTAAACATCAATCTGTTCAGTTTCCTGATCTACAGTAATCACGGTGAGCTGCTGGGATCCGTACGAGGTGAGTACCTGCGTGTTTTCATCTTTATTGAAGCATCATGTCATCAAACACGAAAAGAACAAACCACCTGTCTTTCATACCTTAGAAATGTGTTTTATGTGCCACAACCTGAGGAAGCACTGAGCTCGTCTTAATGCTTCAGAAAGCAACAGGAAATCAAAGAGTATACAAACAAGAATATTCCATGTTTCAAACATAGTTTTAGATATATTTAAAAATATAAAACGATTACAAACAAAATTAAAGTACCATTACTCAAGTCAGTGACTCTACTGTGTAAGAATAATCTCATCTGTCCGAGTGTTTTTTATGTGGCTGTGTAGAAGTGTCCAGACAGCCGACAAGAGGAAGTGTGACCGCAGTGACGACCTGAAAAAGTGTGTCCCAGATTAGAAGTGAAAATGTTCAGCCTCAGTCCACACCTGGAAACACCAGAGAAGATTAAAGTCACTTTCCACAGGTGTGCTCAGGTTTCACTTGAGTGTAAAGAAGGAGGCCACAGAGGAAGAATAAAAAAATCTGTGTTAAAGGAGTAAGTGCATAGATGCAGATCCCATCACACACTCTTGTTTCAGACACACACACACTCACTCACACACACACAGTATAATTACACATTCACACATCCTGTGCGCTCTCTTGAATGCACACGCTCTACTGCTCCGTCTGGCTGAAGTCGTAGCAGAAGTTGTAGTTGCTTGGTGGTTTCGGGATGACCGGTGCGCTCTCAGGAATGGGAACGTTCTCCAAATCCAGGAGGCGGAGCTTAATCTCCATGGAGAGGAGAATCTCCAGCTCACTGCGCATGGCCTCGCTGCTCATCTCCCGGCCCAGGAGGACGCTGAGTCCATCTGTCCACAGGCAGAACTGACGGGGAGGAAATACTGTTTACTGTACATAATACAAGCTTCATGACAGACCAGTCAGAGAGGAAGAGACTTAGACCACATGGACTCAGTTTGAGGAAAGACTCACGTCAGTTCTGGAGGGCGCGATGAAGTTCAGGCTGTACTCTTCTACATCATAAGTGATACTGAATGCCAGGTCCAGCACTTCCTGCAGAACACACACGAACACTGTGAGATGCATCATTTGTCATGTGTGAATAAGCAGACTGAGACAAACAGGGAGGGCTGCTCACCTTGTTCTGTTTGCCTTTGTTCTCCTTCATGTGAGGACAGTCTTTCCCTGTCAGCAGGCCTTTGATGTCTGCTACAGGAACTGAAGAAGCAGGAGAGCAGAGATAACACAGGTTACAAATGAATATGAATAAATCAGAGATCTCAATTCTTTGTATTCTCCTAACTCACTCTTCTCCTGCAGACTTTCTATCGCTGGGTTTTCTGTGTCTTCCTCCACGTCACCGTAGTGAAGCATTTTGTGATTTGGCGACAAGCGGCAGTACCACAGTTTATCTGGCGGACAGCAGACAATCAGAGACGTTAGACAAACAAGACACACTCTTTACATCTGTGTGTGTGTGTGTATGGTTGTGTTCTTCTCACCCTGTCTGCGTCGGCTGCTGATCTTCCTGAACATCGTTCCCTGACACAGCCTGTTGAGTCTCTGCTGGCGGATCAACTCCAGTAGCTCTGGCTTCAGACGCTCTTTGAGTTCACTGGAAGGACAAACAAACAAATATTAAAAATCTTGACCTGGATCCAACACATGAAGGTTTAATATCAACTATCTACAATAAGCTGACAGGTATAAGACATGCCCCCTCGACAGATAAAGGTTGCTTGGGAACAGGATCTGAGCCTTTCACTTTCGGAGGATGTCTGGGACGGAGGAGGTCCTTAAACTGGTGAATTTAACATCCCTTTGTGCCTATTGCAGTTCAAAGAATTGTGCACAGGGCCCGTATATGTAAAGCTAAGCTGTCCCGTTTTTATCCGAATGTCAGCCCCTACTGTGACAAATGTAAGATAGGTGAGGCCTCCCTGATCAATATGTTCTGGACATTCCCAGTCTGGAAAGATTCTGGAGAGAAGTATTTCAAACGTTGTCTCAGATTCTTGACATCACTTAGAGCCGAACCCTCTGGTGGGCATTTTTGGTACTACTGGAGAGGATGATGTGCCTCTGACTCAATTTAAAAGTTGTACTCTAGCTTTTGCATCACTCTTGGTCAGGCGTGCAGTATTGCTGAGATGGAGGGATGCTACCCTGCCCACTCACAGTCAGTGGCTGAGGGACATCATGTCCTGCTTAAACCTTGAAAAGATCCGCTATTCAGTCACTGGCTGCAGTAACAAGTTTATTCAAATGTGGGGACCTTTAAGACACACCCTCCTTCTTTGACTTTGACTTTACGGTCTTTTTTTTTTCTACAACTTTCAGGCATACAGAGTGTAACTCATTTTCATTTTCACCATGAATACCTCATTCAGTATTGACAGACAACCTGTCTTCCAGCACTAGAACTTTGCTTACTCCAGGACTACTCTATTAAAGGTATGCACTACGGAGCCCCTATATGGACATTGGGACTGTTGGGTTATGAGGGATGAGTTTTGTGATAGAACAAGCTGTTCTCATCGTTCAGTTTTCTGTGTACATTTTGTATATTTGTGTAAGTGTGAAAATCAATAAAACAATTCTTGAATTCAACCACAGGCTTCAAAAGGAATCGTCTGAAAAGGGTTTGTACCACTCCTCTTTGCTGTCAGGGTTTCAATGGCCTTAGTCTGACGTAGAGACAAAGAAAACACCAAAACAAGACATGAAGGAAAAAAATCATCAACACTGAGAAATGGACCTATCATTGACAATAACCCAACATTTAGAGCTGACTGTGGCAGCAGCAGTTCACTGATACACTCAGTGTTTAGTGACAAACAGAACCTTCATAAACAGCAGTGCAGCCCAGGTGACCTGTTATCTGCCTCCATAGGGGTGGAAACTATCAGTAGTTGTCAATACAGCAGCTGATCAGGCTGTGTAGAGATAATGTTCAGTTTGACTAACTTGTATTTTTTCCTTTTCCTCAAAAAAAACCCCCCCAGAAATTATCCTAAAAAGCTGCAAAAAGACACTTAAAGCCATCAACTAAAACTCAAACCATCAAACATCTTAAGGCCATTTGAACTGACATATCCAAAGGCTGATCACTTTAGGATTATAAACACTATATATAAAGTATAACCACCTATTTCATACTTTGCTCTGGACAGGATTTGATCTGTTTCCACAGGAAAAACAAAGACATTAGAAATGTTCTTATGGCATGCACCCAACTCCAGAAAACTCCCCCAAATTTCCAGAGTTGGCTGCACAAGCAAACACGAACAGCCCAAAATGTCACCCTGACTTTGCCGAGACCTTTTCCTGCCAGCCTCTCATTAAATTTCTGCATGAGGATGGATGAGCCGATGTGACACAGTAGAAATATTCAGGAAGAATGACATCTAACAAGATGAATGAAAACATCAGAGGTTGACGAAGAAGAATTATTTTCAAGGCTAGAACCAGTGGTAGACAGTAACACAGTAAATTTACTTGAGTTCTGTACTTAAGTACAGTTTTTGAGTATCTGTACTTTACTTGAGTATTATTTTTTGGGGAACTTATTACTTTTACTCCATTTAAAGACAAATATCATCCTTTTGACTCCACTACATTTCTATCAGTGCTCTAGTTACTCACTACTTTATCTTTGAAGTCAGCTGATGAATTTTCTTTTCTGAAATCAGATCCTAAAGACCGTAAACTGTTGGTGTCCTTGTGTTTGGTTTGTCTCAGCGGTGTAGCCGTACCTGGGTTGAGCGTAGATCAAACGTTCTTCAGATCAGTGCGTTCATTTAGTGGTGGTGATGATGGCTATGACTGAGAAGGATGATGATTCTCTACATGAGCACCACGGCCGTATTTTAAACCCACGTTTGAGGTTTTGAAATAAAGAATGATTGTTTGTATTGTTGTAAATCTCTGATCTGTTTACCACACAAACTTCATCACAGCCTACAAAGCATCAGCATCTAACCTGAGAAAGCATGTGGAGATCTGGAGCTAACACACTGCTTTGATTCCAGATGAACATTGTAAACTTGTCTGTGCTTGTAGTAACTTAGTTTATATTTCATGGTAGACTTTTTACATATGAAATCATGTTTTCTAGTTAACAGAACGGAGCAGAATGTACACCCATGCATTCTTGACTGCACTCATGCTTTGTGAAAATACGTTTAGAGATATTTTAAAAAGTACTTTGAATACTTCAGTATTTTTAAAATCAAGTAGTCCAGGACTTTAACTCAAGTCAGAATCTGACTGAACAACTTTCACTTGTATTGGAGTAATGTTTGACCAGGAGGATCTAAACTTTGACTTAAGTAATGAAGACGTGGACTGTATCCACCACTGGCTAGAACAGTGAAGCTGTCTGCTCATCTTTAGTATCACCAACAGTCTTCATAGCGTGGGATTCAGCTGCTTTGTCTGCCCCGTGTTATAAACATCACACTGTGGTTTTCACAGCAAGCTTTTAAAGTCATGTCCTGCCTCTTGAGACATCTCCCCTCTCCTCACCACTTCAAAACTTCAGACTGTGAGGTGAACATGCAGCTTTGGTAAACTATGGTGGCTGAGCAGTTTCTGGACAGTTTCAGGAAAACACCTAAGTCTACTGATTCTTCTCTAAAATGATCGGATCATGTTGGTGATGTGGGTTTCTTGGTGTGTTTCTAAATGACTTCCTGTTCAGAGGGTCATCCTTGAACATGCAGCTAAAACAGAAGGAGACAAACAAAGCAACAAGCTGCACATATACATGATTTCACCCTGCATTGATATCTGGTATGTAAACTTCCTGCTAACTTACAGCACAGGAGGAGCCAGAGTCTCTTCTTGGTGCAGTCGTTCTGTCTGCCGCAGTTTGAGGATCTCGCTGTAGTTCAGAGCGTTCACTTTGTTCTTGAAGAGCTCCAGGGAGGTCGGCTTACTGGACAGCGTCCTGGTGATCTGCTCCCTCACCACCTGCATCACCTGCGCATGGAGACATGGAGATATTACAGACTGTACTGTTTAATGCAGGCTGTGTAACAGGACAGGAAGGACAGGTGTTAAGTTTTGTTGATTTGTGTTTAAATGAATTGGTAGGAGAGTCGCTCAAACACCAACACATCCTTTGGTTTTACAGATCTGAGCTGAAGTGGGCACAATGTTCCTGTACTCATTTACACATTATCAACTTTAGAGAGAGGCATAAATGAGTTTTCCATACAGTGTAAGAGCTGTTAGAGGTCACAGTCTCCATGATCACACACAGCTGGAGACTGGTGAAAGAGGAGTAACAAGCCCAAACTGAATTCTTCCAACATTTTGCTCTAGAGGCTGAAAGAAAACTTTCAGGCTCAAAAATGAAGCAATAAAGGTTTGATTTATTTCTGAGCAGAGCCATGTAACACTAATCCAATCTGATGTTGTCTTTCTATAATCCACGTATCTTCTCGTATTAGTGTTATTTTTCACTTCATCACCAGCAGTAAGGTCCTTCAGATTAATCAACATGTCTGACTTGATTCTGTCTGTTTTATTTGCATTGATTCTTGTTGCTTTTATAGTATTTTTTAGACTTCTCTCCGTTCAGCCTCACTGCTAAATGTTTACTCACTTACTCAGTAAACAGGTGACACTTCTAGATACTTTCATTGCACGTGTTACAGGGAAATGGTATCAACATATTCACACATTTTCAACTCGCTATAAGTTCCTCTGCTGCTTCATCACTCTGTCTGGTGTCTCCTTTGTCTATGCTGTCACTTCTGTGTAATGTTCATGCAGCCTAGAAAAAAGTGGAATGTACTTAATGTTTGTTATCTTCTGAGTTCCTGCCTTTGCTCTGTCCGTCACAGCACTTTGTAACCGTCTGATCTTAAAGGTGACATATCACGCTTTTTTCATCAATATATATTGGTCTAAGAGGTCCCCAAAACATGTCTTTAAAGTTTATGCTCAAAAAAACACTTTGAAATCAGATTTTGGCATTCCTTAAAAGCGCTCTTCTTCAGTCCTCCTCAGAACACTCTGTTTTCCCTCTGACCACGCCCCCTCAGGAAGTGCATGTGCCTCGGCTCTCCAGCACGTTGATCTAATGTTTACATGTTGGCTGAATATACACGGCTGCTCAGAGATCGCGTTACTTCAACCCTCTGAATCTGATCCAGAATCTGATCCTGACGGAGAGGCGCCTGTAGCAGGACCTTTCTGAACAATTGGTCATAGATTTAGTGTTTCTTGTTGTTTTATTTGTCAGTATGTCGACGTGTGTCTTGGTACACAGCTACAGCTACAGCTACGAACATGTAGCTATGTGGCTATGCTAATTAGCGCTAGCACTTATCCATGACAAATAAATATCATCCACTAGATCTTCAAATCTGCAGACGTGGGGAGTAAAACCGACCTCTGCCAGAAAGGCAGCGGGACCTTTCTGAACGATTGGTCACAGATTTAGTGTTTCTTGTTTTATTTGTCAGTATGTTGACGTGTGTCTTGGTACACAGCTACAGTTACGACATGTAGCTATGTAGCTATGCTAACTAGCGCTAGCACTTATCCATAATAAATAAAAATCATCCACTAGATCTTCAAATCTGCAGACGTGGGGAGTAAAACCGACCTTTGTGTTTATTAAGACAGCCTACAACTAACATGCCTCCCTCCTAAGCTCCTTGTTAGCACACATTTGTGCAGGTAATGAAAAACGGAGGGGGGATTCAGTATTATTTTATACAGTCTATGGGCTGAACAAGCTCCGAGCTCTGACTCCGTGACAGACCAGATATTGTTGTTACGTAACAAAAACACGGAAGTCTGAAACAGCTTGTTTCACACACATTTACAGAAAGGTGTAGAAATCAAAACAGGGGCAGAATGGATTTTTTTCATTCTCGGGGGGTTTGTAGACATGCCAGGGAAACATATGTCAGGTAGAGAACCATTAAAATGTCAATTTTGCATGATATGTCAGCTTTAAAGGTGATATTTGAATAAAGTTACTTTTATAATCTAGAGCCTGCTTACTTTCTTTGAGCACATCCAAAAGACGGTGGGGTTAGAATAAAGTTGTAGTTCGTAAAAAGGACTAAAACTTTGTAAAGCCTTCATACGCTCTGGCAGCACTCATCCTTTCACACCAACACATTAACATAACCTCACACATTTATACACGAAGTGCAACACATGGCAAATTCTCAACAACTGCACAAATAAATACACTATAGGGTCTGCTTCAACAAGCTGTACGGGGGATATCATCTTGCCCGAGAACACTGGAGGAGCTGACCCGGTCTACCTGAAGCTTTGCCTCCAAACACAGAGGTGACAGAAAAACAAGAAACCCCTGATATCACTGTGTTAACCCTGACTGTTACGTGTTACATTTTAAACCCAATGAGAAAGTTTTAAAACCAAGATGTGGACCAAAGATCAAAACCTCAATGAGTCCTGCAGGAGTGCTTTATTTCATCTCCTCCATCCAACTTGTCCTCTTAGCCACGCCCCTTCTCTCTGATCCATTCACAAAACCTCCCGCCTTCCTCCATCCTCATTTAAAGGTTTAGAGCTCCTCCCGTCTGCACTGTCAAGTCACATAAACCTCATACTGACTCACCATCCCCCTCTGACCCGACACAGACCGGTCATCGATCGGACCATCATAACCTCATTTTATGACACATTCATCCAACAACCTTGTAACGGTCAACCAGACTGAAGAAGCTGAGTTAATGAAGGACAGGCTGGTGAAGAAGAAATCAGAAACTAATGATGTGATATGGATGTTACAGCTGCTCTTAAAGCGTCTGTGAGGAGTGTTTGAGTGGTTAATGACACAGGCAGTGATACCTCGTTATGTCCTTCAAAGGTGAACAGGACCATTAATGACAGGACAGATTTTAAGGGGGAAGTTGTCAGGCGAGAAAATATCAACCTATTTTTATTTTCCCACGGCAAATATTCACAATGAGTGTTACTTTTAGTGTTTCAGGACAGCATGAGGAGATTTGTATTTTTGTCAAAATAAACAAAGATGTATCACTTTGACCACAAGGGGCGCCAAAGTTCATCACAGGAGCTCTAAACAGAGTTTGACCAAGAATTTAACAGAACACAAATACTTTAAAGACACTATGAGGAGTTTTTCACCAGCTGAGAAACAGACTGAAACCAACTCTGAGGCCTCTTTATGACCTTCAAAAGCAAACAAAACCATAAACAACAACACTGATACCTTATCTGTTGTCATTTTTAATGCCTTAAACCACTCAGAGGGGGTAGGTGTAAGACCACATGATTGACATTTGGCTTTAGAAACATCCTTTTTCGGTTGTTTTCATGGCAAATAATCACATTGAGTTATAAATCTGGCTGTTAAAAAACAACGGGGAGGTTTTTTGTTGAAAAAACTACGTTTGCATGTACAGAACAAGAGATAACAGGTATCACTTTGTCCACAACGGGGCGCCAAAATTGATATAAATCAAAAGTTCCTCACAGCAGCTTTAAATAAATGAATGGAAAATAAAAAATATGTACCATACAAAATACCACAAAGTATAAAGACAGGAACAGGAAAAGAAATAGAAATGAAGCAACATACATACATATGTATATATAATAAAGACAGATCCAGGCCTAAATACAATCTGATTTAAATTTCATTTATGTTTTTTATTTCATTTTATTTATTAGTTGTAGATTTTTCTCTTTGTACATTTTATTTAAAGTGTGTTTCTGCATTGGGTATCAGATCCTATACTCATAAAGGGGCTAAAAATGAGCTGTTTACTTACAGAAGATAGTCTTATATATATGTAAGAAAACTCATCCAATGCTGACATGCTGTCACATCTTTGTTTTGTCTTGTTTTGTTTCCTTGTTGTTTCTTTTGTGTGTGAAAACTACTAAATAAAAAGTATTAAAAAAAAAGAAATAAAGCAACAAGTAAAAAACATATGTACAAATATATGCTTTAAAGAGAAGCCTTGTGTTTTCGTTCTCTGCTGTTAAACCTGCTCTACGCAATCTAGGGGTCCAAATGGACCAGGCCCTGAGCCTGGACCAGCATGTGAATAGTTTGGTTCGTTCTTCTTTCTATCACTTAAGAAATATCACCAACTTCAGACCTTTTGTGTCCACAGCTGAGCTAGAAATGGTTATTAACGCTTTTGTGTCATCTCGGCTGGATTACTGTAACATGTCTTAGCAATGCTTCCCTGAACCGCCTACAAGTGGTCCAAAATGCTGCTGCTAAGCTGCTGACCAAATCATCTGGTCCTCCGATCCTCATATCTTTGCACTGGCTTCCAGTTAAATATAGAATCCATTTTAAAACTCTTGTTGTTGTGTACAAAGTGCTCAATGGTCAGGCTCCAGTCTACATTAGGGAGCTGCTGAAGCCTTATAACTTCAGCAGAACTCTGAGGTCCTCTGATCAGGGTTTATTGGTTGTGCCTCGTCCCAGGTTAAAAACTAAAGGAGACTGTGCTTTCCAGGTTGTTGGTCCTAAACTCTGGAACAGTCTCCCTCTGGAAATGAGAGCTGTGGACACTGTTGACAGTTTTTAAAAACAGTTGAAGACCTATCTGTTTAGACTTGCCCTTGTTTAATCTGTCTGTTTTTATGTCATGTTTTCTATTTATTTGCAATCTCTGTTTTGCCTTTCAACATTTTTGTTTTGTTGTTGTTGTAAAAGCAATGTGTGACCTCTGTTCTTGAGAGGTGCTCTATAAATAAATCTTACTCACTCACTTGAAAAGAGATAAAATGCTGAGGGATGTGATGTAATGTGATTTAAATCAAATGTATGAAGTTTTTCATTGAGGCAAGTTTTCCTCCAGCACACATGGACTGATGAGGAAATTGGTTCAGTGTTTCACATTTGGATTACAGCACAAATAAGTGTCTGTTGAAGTGCTAGCTGAAAAAAGGTATAAAGCTTCTGTGGTGAAACACACTCAGGTCAGATTTACTGAAGTAGAGAAGTTACAGAGGTGTAGAGTCCGACACTCAGAGGGAGGATGTTTAAAGTTTGACTCTCTGCATGTTGAAGCCCACTTCTTTTAAATATGACTTTCTAAAATAAAATAATATAAATACAAAATATATTATAATAATATTAATAATAATATTAATAATGTTAATAATTATATTAATAATATTATTTTAAAAATACAATTAAATAAGTATGTGAATAAGTATAAATTTAAAAGGTTATATCAAAAAATACTAACAAACAACAGTAATAATTATAAGAATACACAAAGATAACAATGATAATGATAATAATAATAATAATACAAATAATAATGATAATAATGAAAACTAAATATATATTTACACATAGACATCAATGCGACTTTCTAACAGCTGTTTGCATTTACTACTCCTGCATAATTTTGTGTGAGTTTGTGTGTGTTCTGCATGAAGTGATGGGGCTGAAGCTCACTCAGAGAGACAGTGGGTGACCCTGGATACCCTGAAACCAGAGCTCAGGGCTGTGGGTCAAACAGCACCCCTGCATGTGTGTAAAATCTATATCTGTGCGCTTCGGTTGTAAACAGTGGAAAATCTATATCCATCTAATCCATACGAGACTGAGCCGACTGCAGCACTGTGTGTCTGCTCTCGCTCCCCTGACACACTCTGCTGACCTACATCATTCCTGTTCACACCCAATCTGACTGATCCGGAACAATCAGGGACTAGAGTGTAATATGAGCCTTTTCTCAAGACATTAAAGAGCCGTGATACATCAAAACCACAGATGAGTCCAAAGCATGAACAGACTGATCATCGGGGTGAGCTGTTAAACCCTTTACAGCCACACAGAGAATGACAGTTTTTCTATCTGGCAGCAGTGAAGGTGCAGACGGTGAAATCTAGACTGTCATCCTAGTTTGTGTGAACATGCAGAGACACAAAACAAGCAGCTAGAGTTTCACATTGTGCCGCCCTGCTTTCCCCCCCTGAGCCAAAATAACCTCACTGTCCTGTAACTTTCACACGACACGAGCCTCAGAGACAGACTCTTCACACCGTTATGTCATCTTTACTCTCCTGCTGTAAATCATCTCTGTTGTCAAGCTCAGTTTGAGCATGTTAACGGAAAAACTTTTTTTTTCCTGCTCCTGGAAAATGTGAGAACGGCTGCCTAATCCAACAACTTCAAATCTAACCAACACAAAACACAATTCAGCCAAGAATAAAAGCAAAAGATAACCTTACCTCCATCTTTTTCTCCCTCAGAGTCGACTTTTTACACTCAAATTTAAATCCCAACTTTGAATCCCGTCTGCTTGAACAATCGGAGGAAAGTGACGGGGATGACAGGCGGTGAAAGTGAGGAGCAGAGAGACTGAGATAACCTACATGACAGGAGAGGTGCAGGCATGTGGCTGTTTTGTAAACAGACACCCTGATACTCACACACACACTCACACCCCCCCTCCATCCAGCCTGTGTCATTTAGCAGGACTGGCCAATAGGAGCCACGACTAGCAGCTGTCTCTGATCCTGAAAACCCTGCAGCATGTGCACGTGTGTCAATATGTACATGCATGTGTGTGTGAAGGATGAGCATTATCACAGGGGTTGAAAAGAGTTGTGTAAATACATTCACAGTAATGGACAGAGAGAAGATGTGTTTGGTTTTTAAATACAGAAATACTCCTCATTTACTGAGCTGAAAAACAGGACAGAAATGTAATATTTATAAACACCATTAACAGGTTTTAGAAGAGCAAATGTTTAAGTGTTTCTTTCTCTAAGAGCTTAAAGGCGAAAAATACAGCAAGAACTGTAAATCTTGTTCTAACCTGAGGGGTTGCATTTATTATTCAGGGATTTGAGGGAGACTTTGCATCCTTCTCTCATAAATTATCTTAAACTAAGAGGATTGCTCAAACTTTAAGTGTATGCACAGCTACATCAGCTTATATTTGTCCTGTTGACAGACATCGTTCTGCAAATAACTCAGCGTCCACTTTGTGCAGAAGCTCATAAAGCTGCATCAATGTAATGATATCAAGCTCCTAAGCCCCGTTTGTCATGAAAAACACAAGAGGCTAATGATAAACATATTTATATTTGTTATAATTTATCACTATATATTCAGATTTTTATTTAAATGCTTTCTTAATGATTGTACATTTTATTTAATTGCAACATACCATCATTTATGATTTCTAAAAAGTCGTAGTGGAGCTGAAAATCTTATCTTACTGACTTTGTGATTGACAGCAGCTGAAGAGGCTTTATGCTTCATTATAAAATGATCTTTTTAATGTTAAAGATTCACTCAAAGGTACAATTGAATATGTGCTCAAAGAAAGTGAAATGAAGGTCTGAATGACTCCAACAATGTGCACTAGTGGTCTTATAACAGGGGCTTGTTTAGGTCCCCTGGTACAGATGTGAGGAAACAAATCTAAAAATAAAATAAGCAACAACGATCAATTAAAAAAACATCAGTATCAGACTTTGTAACTCTGATATCAGTGAATATCTGATTTCAAACGTGATCTGAGAATCTCAGGAGCCACAGACTTTTACTCTGATGTTTTCCTTTTCTTGACTCTTCTCCTGTAAATATATCTCATGTCATACGGAGAACAGTCTGAGCATTTCCCCTCACTCATGATGGTCCTGTGGTTTGTGGTCTGTCGTGTTTGTTGTGAATTTGTTGTAAATCAGTGTGAAAGTAATGACACTGATATTTCAGTATCACATATAACACCTCTGGTTTCCACGAGATCCAGCACTCCTTCCAGTCCAGCCCTCTCTCTCTCCCCCTCCCGTGTTGTTTCCCGAGGTTTTACGTTCCCTCTGTTGTCGTGTAATTACTGCTCGTGCCCTGAGCGCTTTGTTTCTCTCATTTCCATCTCCCTCTGTTTCTGCCGCCCACCACGCTTCTCTTTGTCCACCTAATGCCCCTTTGTCTTTGCCCCAAAGCACCCTGGGTAGGGGGCCGTGGATGGAGACAAAAGGCCGGTCTGCTGGCCTGGCACTCAGAACACAGGCCCGGTCCTAAAGGGTCAAAGGTCACTGAGTTTTATGAGTATCAGGAGAGCTCTCTGTTGATGACAGGCGGCCGTGTGTGATGTTGAAATGCGGCCTGGGACAAAAGCTGCAGCATTCAACTTTCTACAGACAAGAGCCCACTGCTGAAGGCTTGGCCAGTCCCATTACCATCATACAGGCACTAAATCATGTCTGTAAAGTCACTGTGTGTTCCTGAAAGCAGGGCCAGCTCTGTCTGTGGGGGGCGAGTCGAAGATGGTCAGCGTCAGAATAAATCCTCCATAAAGGCTCTCTGAGTGAGACTCTGTGTGTCTGAGAGCTCGCCCTTCAAGAGAGCTTTGTTAATGAGAGGATCTTTATCTTCAGGCATTTCATTAATTCTGTGCTTGGAATAAAGGCAATGAATAATAACACATTATTTCATGACTTATGGAACTGTTTTTATGGTTACGCATGTCTAATATTACGTAGACTCACAAAAAAGATTTTAAGTTCTCCTTGGAAAAAAAAGCTTGGCTGTATTTTGTGATTTGTTTGTTAAGGTTGAAGTTAATTGATTTGTTAAATATCCTTTAAACAAGACAACATTCACAACAATTTGCCACTAAGCCATCAAAGAGAAGATATTCCACAGGAGAAATCAACAATCTTAGAAAAGTTTGCATCCTGTGTAAGAGTCTGTTTTACTACTGAACCTGCTGTGAATTCGATTTCCTGCATTTTAAAGGTCAATATGGGCAGAGGCACTGCAAACTAGCTCAGGTTATAACTGCTGTAGTGTGTTGGAGAGTCTTTACCCCAAGCGGAGGAGTTTCAGTATCTTGTGAGATTGACAGACGTATCGTGGCAGCGTCTGCAGTGATGCGGGCCACGAGCTGGGGGTAGTGACCAGAAGAACAAGATTGAGAACACAAGCGGCCGAAATAAGCTTTCTCCACAGGGTGTCTGGGTTCGGCCTTAGAGATAGGGTCAGGAGCTCAGACATCCGGGAGAGGCTCAAAGTAGAGCCGCTGCTCCTCTGGGTCGAGAGGAGCCAGATGAGGTGGTTCGGGCATCTGGTCAGGATGCCTCCCTGGGGAGGTGTTTCGGCATGTCTGTCTAGGAGGAGGCCACGGGGAAGACCCAGGACATGCTGGCGAGATTATATCTCTAAGCTGGCCTGGGAACGCCTCGGTATCCTCCCAGAAGAGCTGGCGGAAGTGGCCAGGAGAGGAGTGTCTGCGCTTCCCTGTTGCCCCCGTGACCCAGACCCAGATAAGCAGAGGAAGATGGATGGATGGATGGATGGATAACTCTCTAAAGGGAAGATCTCCACTCATCTGATATCCTGACTTATCGCCTGAGTGTAATTATGTTTCCAAGGAATTCAAGTTGGTCCATCAGTCACAGACATGATGCTTTATTGAGACCATATTTGTGTTATTCTGTGAACTATGGAGACCAAAATGATGATTCTGGGAGAGTTTAGAGAACGGTGTTATCGACAGATTGAAAAATATAAACGTGACTTGTGTTCCTCCAGCTGGGTCTTTATTATGTTGTTCTCAGTGATCATTAAGAATGATCTGAGGACACTCCTGTACACCCATGATTCAGTCCACTCTCTTAGAGCATCTACGGTGTGTACTGATGACAGACTGACACAGGTTAAGTCAGTGTCTATACCAAAAAGCACAGCTCTGATCGTCTTCCTGGAGCTCCACTTCTTATAGAAGCATTTTGTCACTTTAGTAACTTTGATTATCTTCTTCTTTACTGAGTCTTACATGAGGAGATTATTACCTCTCTTATGTGAATGTTAAGGTATGAAGATCTCAGATCGAAGCAAAGCTTACAAGGTTCATATTGCAGGAAAGAGATGAAAACCTTCCCAACAACTGGGACAGCAACCAAATAAAGTATTTCTTAAAAGTGAAGTTAAGCTGGGTGAAATAACCTGTTGTTTCAAAATCTTTTTGCATGATACATTAGAGAGCAACCATGCTATGACATGCTAAGCTAAGCTAAGCTAAGCTAAGCTGTACCTTGTCAAAGTCCTCCTGTGTGGCTCTCATCTCCTTCCAGGTCTTGTTGAGCAGCTGAATGCAGACACAGAAAAGCTCCTCCATCAGCCGGTCCTGACTGAAGAAGATGGGGTGGTAGTCTGACCCTGTCTCTGAGGCTGTTTACAGAGGGACAAAACAAGAATAAGTATTCAAAGTTTTAGATGAGTGTTGACTTAGTGTTATAAAGTCATGGCTTTGAAAGGTTGGAGGTGAACTTACGAGGCTCTCCGATTCGAAGGATTTCACACAGGATGAGCGTGAGCTGGATGCTGCTCCTCGCAAACGGACACTCATGTTTGTCTTCTCTGCTGCTGTTCTCCAGGACAAACTGAGACAGAGGAGAGAGAACAACATCAACATCAAAATATTTTTTTTATTGTGACACAAATCCTTTAAACTGAGATCTTTTGAGTTGACAGCAGATGAAGTCCTGCTCACCCTGCTGTAGGCGTCAGGATAACGAGCCGCAAAATAATACATGGTGTCCAAAGCGAACAGACCAGGCGGCGTTCGCACCAAGTCCTGGCCGGGGTTACTGTTATTCTGAAAGGAGAAGATCAGCAGTGATGTGAAGATGAAAAGCAAACTTAGAGCGTTGATAAGTGACAGCATGACATTTGACGGCATCACTTACAGAGAAGCCTAACTTCTTGAACTCTTTGGCGCAGAGCGAGCGTCGTCTCTCGTGGCTCAGACTGTTCTCACTTTCTGTCTCGAAAGCCGCCTGACGCAGACCGTGAAGGATGTCTCTCTGCTCCTGGAGGGAAGGGAGAGGATGTAGATCGATGAATGAAAAGGTTGGGAGTAACTTCTGAGATAAAGGCTGAGCGGACGACTCTAAGGGTCTGATTCACAAAGGGATTGCACAGCTTTTGTGCCAGCTGAACCTGTGCAAATGAGCCAAGAAAGAAGTCTAATTTTCAAAGGATGCGCAAAGGGTTAAATGCGCCACAGACTGCATTGCAGAGCAAACAGCGTCACTGTGTTTGCATAAGTTTAAATGAGCCCTTATGCACTAATTTGCGGCCAAATAGACCGATTTTAATGCGAATGAACACAAAATCAAAGCAATCTGCACAGAGCTGCAAAACTTCACGACCATTTCTGCACTTTTTTATATTATTTAGGCAATGTACATTGTGAATCAGACCTTAAGACGGAGCAGATAAAGGGGAAACAATTCATGGTAATTTCTTAGTAAATACCCCCCCCCCCGATTGTTTTTTAAATCTCTTAATGGTCTTGGTCCTCCTTATTTTAGATTTGCTTTTATCATATGAATCAGTGAGAACCCTCAGGTTCTCAGGTAGTGGCCTTTTAATGGTACCAAGAGCTAGAATACAGACTCACGGTGAGGCAGCGTTTTATCATCACGGCCCACACCTGTGGAACACCCTACCTGAAGATCTGAGGGCTGCACAGATAAACATTTTTAAAAGCAAACTCAAGACCAACCTTTTTACACTCTCTTTTAACTGAGTTTTATTCTTTTAACAGTTTTATTTCACCTTACTTTATTTATTTTTTTATTAATTAATTAATTTATTTATTTATTTACTATCTAGTTCAAATTCTAAATTACTTTTCATTTATTCTATTTTATTGATTTATTGATTGATTTATTAAGTATAGCATCCTATTTTCTTTTAATGTTTGAATATTTTAGTGTTTTATTATCTTAGAAATGTATTTTATTTTGGTGAATTTAATTTCCTGTGTTGAGTTTTAACATCTCATATTTCCTACAGTGATTCCTTTCTAAGATATCATTACAGCGTTTCCTAAGTTCGTTCAGAAACTTCTTATTTATTTTTTGTTTTATTTTATCTATGTATTTTATTTTCATTGTTATAATTATTGTTGCATATATTGTGTTCTTAACCTTAGAATTGTGGGGTGGGTTTGGAGTCGGGGCTGGGGTTGGGATTAGGATTTTTATTTTCATATTTTTAATTTATTCTATTTTAAGTTGTTTTTATATACAACACTTACAACCCTACATAAAAAAGGTCAATTATCCAGCAACACAGTTATTTTGTCACAAAGTCACTACCATACATGGTTTAATTGATGTATGGAGTAATTCCAGAGACAGTTTGTTTATTAACTCTATCTTTAATTACCAAGATGAATTCTGAAGAGGAAAAATAAACAAACTGTAAAATGTTACCTCATTTTGTTCAGGTCTAACAGAGTCATAAAGCGATCATCAGGAGCTTGTGTGTGCTCACCTGGTTGTAACAGTCCAGAGGCGTCCTCATGCGAGGCTCCAGGTGATTCAGGGTGACTGACTGCAGCACGTAGAGGTAGTGAGCCATCTCATCCTGGACCGCTCCAGAACTGTGGATGATGTTCTGCAACAAGTTTTTATTCAGTGAGTCAGAGTATAGGTTTATTTACATGCCTCTTCACGAGTGTCTCCTTTCATGACAGAATCACAGAAAACTGAGAAATGTTGATGAAAATACGAAGATGTTTACTTTGTAGATGTACTGACGGAGATTCCTCTTATTCAGGAACGCAAACATGTCCTGGAGAACAGAAGAGAGGAAACATGAGACAACATGAGTGTAAATAAAATACATTACAAAGGGTGCAATGACGTGTTTCTGACATTGGGTGGCGTTATAGTGCCAGTCACTGAGAAGTGGGCGGGGCAGGTTGGTGTGATGGACTTTGACCTCTGTGATGAAATCATCTCTTGCTGGTACATGTATGTACAACCCAGCCTCAACTTTCTGCTGATAAAAAGGGTGGATTTGTTGACCTACTGTAAAAGTGAGGAAGTGTGTGTCGTGTGTAATTGTGTGTGTGTGTGTGTGACAAAAAGAGGCTGAGAGAATAGAGACTGGGGGCTGAATAAAGGAACTGTTTCCGTACAATGGGAGAGAGGAGCAGGAACAGAACAGAGGGAGAAAGACTCGACTGTCTGTAGAAAGCTGAGACGAGCAGACAGAAAGAGAAAGACGGGTCGTCTCCGGCCGTCCTCAGACGTAGTGTCTGCAGGATTCTGGCTCACATGGACCATGATCGACTGCTCATGCAAAAACTAGAGATGCAATGATTGAGACTTCAGAGCTGAGACAGGCTCTGATGCTCCGAATAACGATTCAGGTGATAGAGATACAGATTATTTAAATCCATTGTTGACTGATTTTTTTTGTTTGTTATGAGTCTGCATCCATTCCGGCTTCCCAAATGTATCTGAACTTTGTGATATTAATTCAGACCTTCATGCCTCTATCTTTTAGTTGCACAAATTCAGTCCTCCAAGTTTAGAAAACAACCTTTAATTTAACCTTTTACCCTTTTCTAAAAAAACAGCTTCATATTAAGATTTTTAACAAACTGAACGCTGTTTCATAAAAACTATATTAAACCCACAAATCATTAAGAAAGCAGCTAAATTCAAAAATCTGATATACATGAGATCTCTCTCTTCAACACAGTCTCAGCAAACGTGTGTCTAACATGACTGTAACTTGCTAAATGCTGCAAAGTGCTCTGCTCATGGTGGATTAAGATGAGATCAGACTGAGTCCTGTCTGTAAAATGGGACTGGATCTTATCCTGTCTTGATGTTGGGTCTTTGTTAATGATAGAACATAGAGTCTAGACCTGCTCTGTTTGGAAAGAGTCTCAGGATAATGTTTGTTGTGATTTGGCGCTGTATAAATAAAGATTGATTGATTTCATAGCAAAGATACAATGCAACAGATATATCGACTCAAATCAACTACTACAACAATTTGCAGATGTCAGAAATCTGTCAACAGAGCAGAGATCTAATACTGTGTTAATATATCAGCACATCTCCACATAGATGCATCTGTCAGCCTGAGACATTAACGCCTCCCATCAGAAAATAAGAAACCCCAGCTCAGTTAAAGCATGCAGAGAACACACTGATCCAGAGCTGCAGGTAACACCGTCTGGGAGCTACAGACGTATAGAAGGGCCCTGCTCGTCTGAACTGGTACAGCCTCTTTCATGCAAGGACTGAGATGACATTCTCTCTGCATCTTTAGGACGTTCAGGTGCTGATATATTCTGAAACTTGCTTTCACACATGCACCTCACAGCAGGAAATGGTGTGCGACAGGTGCTGTCACAACTTAAAATACTTTGTTTGGAGTAGTTAAGGGGAGGCAGCCCGATAGAGAGTGCAGGAGGAGTGGAAGTGTTGTGTAATAGTGACGGTTTCAGTGTTTATATCACGACCGCATGAATACGAAGAAGAAAACATGACACAGATTACTGAACATCGTCATCACCACGCCCACCGGATCATGGTGAATGTCTCAGACAATAACCTGCTGTGTTCACACATTGGCTCAGATGACTTTGTGTAGGCTAAAAAAAGAAAATCAAGATAAAGTGTGGGTGCAAAGATTTGACTGTTTGTGCCCGTCATTCAGTTCTGACTTCAGACAAGCTGTGTGAAGATACAAGGCATTAGATATAATCAAACAGGGCGACAAAGGATTGTTCTTTCAAAATAAACTTTAAAAAGGGTCAAACTTTGTGCAGGTGTGTAGGCTGTGGGACTCTGAACCTTTGTTTGAAAACTAGGTCCCTGCTTGGAGGATGCAACTTATTGCATCTCACAAATACTCTGTGTTGTAGTTCATCATGCTTCTACACATCAGGGAATTCTCCTCAAAGACTTCATGGGTGGGCTGCATGCCGCTCAAACATGCAGCCCAGCACACGTGTGAAATGATACGAGAGAAAGGAGGGAGAATTCATGAAAATGTGTTCAATAATAGGTAAGAGTCGACAGTAGCACCTGTCTGTCTGAGTCTCCAGCTGTCTGCAGGAGAGCCATGAGCAGGGCCATGGCTTTGGTCTGAATCTGCTGGTTCGTCCTGAGAGGGATCAGAGAGAGAGAGAGAGAGAGAGAGAGAGAGAGAGAGAGAGAGAGAGAGAGAGATAGAGATAGAGATAGAGATAGAGAGAGAGAGAGAGAGAGAGAGAGAGAGAGAGAGAGAGAGAGAGACAGAGAGAGAGAGAGAGACAGAGACATAGAGAGACAGAGAGAGAGAGAGAGAGAGAGAGACAATTTATATCCTCCACAGATACATAAGGAGGTGTGAGACAACACATCAAGATCAAACTTTGAAATCTTGCAGTGATGTGATGAACGGTGTAAACGTTTATTCACTTCCTGTTAGAGAAATAGTGCTGACACTTATCACCCCCCCCCCCCCACACACACACACACACACCCACCCACACACACACACACTCTCTCTCTCTCTCTACAGAGGTGTCAGTCTCTCTTGTTTATTTTTTCCATCAGTACTTTATTTCTTGCTCTATCCGCCTCAGAGAGTAACTCTCATTGCAGTTTGCAGTGCTTCAGTGCTTTTGCTTGATTGTGATGTGAGTGTACGTTTGCCACTTTTGTGAACTTACACCTGCAGGTGAGCGATGAGCCTCTCCATGGTGATTTCTTGTTTGACCTGTAAGAAGAGGCTGTGACTGCTCAGGACCATGCTCTCCAGGATGTCCAAGGACACCTGCTGTATCGACGCATCGGTTGGCTTGGCGTTGACGAAGCTAGCAATCTACAAGAAGTGAAAGAAGGAAAGAGGGGAGGAAAGGAGAAGAAGGTCGGGAGAGTTAGAGGTGCAGCTGAAACAGTGAGAATCTTACAGTGAGCCGCAGGTACGTCACCTTCTTGATGAAGACTGTCGAGAGATTCTCCCAGGAGACTATCCCATGATCCATCAGCTCCATGAAGCCTGTCAGCGTGTGGGTCATGATCACATTACTCCTAAACAACACACAGACAAACACAGGCATCGATAAACAACATTCAGAGAAACTGCTTCTGTATATTTCACTTACCCTGTGTGTTTTAACCATAGACTGTATAAATGATGGATGTAGTATCCGTGATGTCATCCATCTGTTTCTGAAGCGCTGTTTTGAAGCCAATCGTCGGCGGGAGACATATTAGAAATGCTGAACTCAACCAACTGCTGTTGAGCTAGTGTGATGTAAAGAGGCGCGCTTTGAGCCTCCTAGCCAACAGCTAGTGTTCCCGCCTGTCAATAAAGTCAGGAATGCCCTTAAATGGGCAAAACTCGTAATTTTAATATCTTCTGAACTGCTACATTATAAAATAAGTCACCCCACGTACAGTGTGTGCCGATCGAGAAATGAGCCATTCAGACCTAAACCGTTTTTTGAACCAGGCTGTAAACATGTTTATTTCTGCTGTAAAGATCATCTTCTTTGAATGGGTGTGTATGTGGTTTCCGGTGTTTCTGCAGCAAGCCTCAAGTGGACACTCGATGAACTGCAGTAATAACAATTCCGCATGGAGGTTGCCACTTTCTTGTGAAAGTTGTGTGCCCATACACGGATCCATTTATGTATGAGTGAAGGTTTACAGCATGTGTTTATGAAGCAGCAACTTTCGAACTTTCAACATAAATCCAACGCCAAAGTGTTAAAAACTGCAGTTTCTCAAGTGTCCCCTTGAGGCTGGCTACAGAAACCCCATACACACCCATTCAAAGAAGACAATCTTTACAACAAAACTAAACATGTTGCAAAAAAACGGCTTAGGTCTGTATAGCTAACTTCTCTATCGGCACACACTGTACAGGGGGTGAATCTTTCATAACTCAGAAGTTATGAAAATATTAAAGTTAGGAGTTTTGCATAATTAGACCTCAGCTGATTAGACTGACAGGAGGGAACACTGTAGCTGTTAGGAGGCTAAAGACCTGCCTAAACTCCAGTGTTTGCATCACACTTGACACTGTTTTTATCATATTTTACAATAACAAACAAAAAATCTGCTCACATTTGCTGCTTGGTGGGGGTTCTGCATGATTCTATTTGTTAATCTATTATTTTTCAATTTCGAATTAAAAAAAAATTAAAAAGTAAGACATTTAAAAAAAAGGATAAATCACAACCGATTAGCAATAAATCAATTAATTAATACATTAATTAATAAATTAATACTTTTTAGGAATATATTTTATTCAAAGTTTATTTTAAAAAAAGAAGAAAGAGGATCAAGCCTGACTTGTCAATGCTGCACTTTAGACAGTGAGTACAAGTTATTTAAGGTCCTAATAAAGGAAAATATATATTCTATGTGTTGATTTTTCCCTCTTACTGTACTGAAAATGTAAAACAAACTTAAGTTTCAAATTCGTCTTCCTAAAGGAACCGAAACTTTTGTGTATCGTTACACCCCTAATCCTCATCAAGTAATCTTAATGTTGAACCCTTTCAGTGATTCAGTTTCTAGTTTTATCTGTCATCATTTACACTTCTGTAATCTATAACATTTCCATCACTGTGCAAACACTGACTCAGTTCACTCTGCTCCCTGGAAGTCAGTGGGTGTTACTTCTGATCATGGGAGCAGCTTGAAATACATGAACTTATTTACTAAAAATGAAACTGGAAGAGGAATTCAGGGAAGGAAATACTTTTGTTTCTGCAACTTTAGGTCAAGTATTTGTGGCCCTGAATAAACTGACTGCTTCTTTTTTCTGTACATTCAGCTCTGCAGGATCTGCTGCTACATGTGTGAGGATGTCTGTCTGAGGAACAACATTCCACTGCAGCCAGGAAAAACACACTCACACACACACACACACACACACACACACACACACACACACACACACACACACACACACACACACACACACACACACACACACACACACATGCAGTACTCACTCCTTTGAGTCCTCTACTATCTTGACCAATAAGAGGTGTCCGTCCCGGCTGATGAACTCTTGAGCGAATGTGACGTCTGTGGACACACTGGCCAGCTCCTTCAGGGAATCACATCGGACACCTGCATCCGAGCTCTGGATGCCTTTGAACAGGTCTTCTGCACACCGACCCTGTGCTCACCAGCAACAACAACAACACACACACACACACACACACACACAAAGAAACACAACACAAAGTTGTCAATTTCTCCCTTTATATGTGTTCATATCACATTGTTTCTCTTCTTTGAAATGCAGCTCTTGCAACGTTTATAAGAAATGTGTTGAATGAGTTTCTCGTCCGTGCACGCAGCTGATTCTGTGTTTAACAGACAGAAAATCAAAGAGCGAAGTGTCCAGAGGAATGGAGGAATGTGAAGAGAATGAGGTGAAGAACCATCGTGGCAGAGAGCCCGGGCGATGCAGACTCACCGGTGCCTTGGTCAGACGCAGAATGCAGCCGTTCTTGATGTCCAGACGATTCTAAAACAAGCAAACAAACACACACACGCACGCACACGCATACAGGCACACACACACCACACACACCACACACACCACACACACACACCACACACACACACACAGACGTGACAGAAAAGAAAAAGTATTTAAATTGACATGTACAGTGATGGACCACGATGAAGAGGAAGTCAGTTCGCCGCATGCATGCAAACAAACTGTATGTTTCTAAATAGTATAAATAGTCAACAGACGTTTACTACACATATATAGAAAGCTCTGTAACCAACACACGAACACTGGACTCTTATTCTCACATATCTTCAGCAGGAGAAGATACGACTCATTAACTAATAAAAAAGACCTGAATAGATTTTTGAGCAAATTGCAGAAAGATGTTGAGCCCTTAACCTCCTCTGGGAGAAACTTTTTCTGAAACAAGAAGCTGACCCTGGACTCTATTGGATCCTGGACTCTATTGGACCCTGGACTCCACTGAATATATTTGGTGTCATTATTGTGACGAGGTTAGCCTTCCTCAGATCGACCTCAACTCCAGCCTGACTTTGTTACTTTTTGTCTCACAGGGACGACACGGATGAGAATGTATTTCTAGCTTCTGGCTGAGAAAATGTTTGACTTTGAATTATTATTATTTGTTTTAAGTTAGATTTGTTGGCCTTTTTGCCTTTATTTTATAGGACAGCTGAAGAGAGTGGGGAGTAGAGAGTGGGGGAAGACATGCAGGAGATTGTTGACCGGCCGGGAATCGAACCGGTGACCCCTGCAACGACAACTGTAGCCTCTGTACCTGGGGCACTTAGATCACTAGGCCACCAGCACCCCCAAATCTTGTTAGACTTTTAAATTTGACTGTAAAACATTAAAACTGTTTTATACAACAGATTCATGATCAAAACAAAGGAAAGGGGCGAAACAGACTGAGTGCAAATGTCTGTGCATGTTTCTCGTGTACGTCTACAAGGCTCAGTATTTATTTAAAAACTAGTATGTATAGGTGCTGATAAAGACATTACAGTCTGACAGGAATAAGACTGTGCTGGTACCAAACCATACAGTTTGACTCTGTAGGAAAGAAAAGGTTGCTGCATCACACCCTTTAATCTGAATAAAGTCTCTCTGGATTTTCTGAAATCAGACGACTGCTGACAGAAGAAAAGACTCAGCCTGTAATAAAGCCAGGCACTTCTCAGACTCATGTAGAGCTGCTCCTGACTCCTAAACGGAAACATTTGTGTTTCATCATAAACTCATTTAGTGAGCATCTTTGAGCCAACATGGAGCCCTAAAATGATCAAGCAGCATACCTTTCACTTTCTGCCTGTTTATCAAAATAAATAAAGAATATCTCTCTTTCTGATATGTTCCCCCGTCTAATGTAAATGTAATGTCTTCTGCAGCCCTGACTTCAGCTGAAAAGGGGGGGAGGGCTGTCAGTGGCAACCTTTATAAAGGTCACCTGACACCAAGGAACTGAGTGGAGTTCCAGCTGCTTCTCTCTTCTTCTTTCTCGCATCCTACCCTTTGTTTTTTCAGTCACTCCTACACTTCAGTATCATTAATGACAGCATGACATGGGCTTCATCTTCAGTCAAGTCACCTCATGTACTTTTGGTCTCCAGAAATAAAACAGAGATCACAAAGTGGTGATTCATGCCAGGCTGTAACTTCTCAGATTTACAGCACTCTCGTTTTAAGCACTAAAGCACACAGGGCTGACTCACGTCTGCTGCTCAACCTCTTCAAGATGTGCACCAACGTTTACCAGACTGCTTACCTGCTGGAGATATTTATTTGCATTTGCATTGATTTGTGCAAATATGTCACTCACAGATTCAGTGATGTACGTCTGGACTCCATCGGCATACTGCAGAGCATAGTTGTCATGACCTGGGAGATTCCAGCTGTGGATGCACACAAGGTTCAGGTTTAGGTTCAGGTTCAGGTTTAGGTTTGGGTTAGGTTCATAATGCACACAGCTGAATGATGACAAAGATAACCACACAGACAGAAGGATCCATCATCATGAACTCACCCATCACACACCTCCTTTATCACAGCAGACAGAGGCTTTTTCTGCACAGACACAAAACAGCTTCATATTAGTCACTGAACACACACCTGCTGCATACATGTGGGTCATAAAAACAGGACTTAGCAGACTCTCCAGTCAGAGTACTTTCTCAGTCACAGAGCTGGACACAAGCTCCAGTAATGACGGGCTGTTATGGGATTATGGCACCACAGCTATTCTGTCTGGCTGCAAACCTCGTTCAGGCTGAGAGGAGGAAATCGTAGAGCTCCCTAACACTTTGTGAACAATGTCACCCTTAGTGCCCAGTTCCCTCTTTGTACGTAAATAAAAGCCAGACTACTTCCATGTCTGACTCTCAGCCACGCTGCTCATTAGTGGTCAGCCCCGCGGTCCACCAATCAAAATGTCTCTGGGTTCTGTGGTAGACCCAGAGGCTGCTCTGTTATTAGTGGCAGCCAATAAGGTCGACCAATCAGATGTGTTTAAGGGAGACTGCTGGGCCAGGATTGGCTGAGATCAAAACTAAAACTCTGGACGCTCACCTCTGAATTAAAGGGACAGTTGAGAGTTTTGAAGAGGGGGCTGCATGAGATACTTATCAATGGTGTGTTTACTACAAACAGTAGATTATCTTCTGTTTGAAGATGACCGCTACCCAGTCTACATGCAGTCAGGGTCACAAGAACCACAAAGTTTAACCAGTGAAGGGAGTCAAGCCTTTGAAAAATCCATTTAGGTGTACGCTTCATTCAGGGTTCCTTCACCACTTCACTTTGATGTCTGACAGCGTTTACTATTACTATATTTACTATTAGCACTCATAGTCTCAACCTGCACAACAGCCCTGTATACCTACGACTGCAGATCACGTTATCAGATAATAATAATAATACTTTTATCTATATATCACTTTTAAATAAAGGCAACAAAGTGCTTCACAGTGAGCAATAAAAACAAGAAGAAATGCAAAGCAAAATGAAGCAATGCAAAAATAAAAATAAATAAAATAAAATAAAATAAAATGAAATGAAATGAAATAAAATAAAATACAATAAAATAAAAACATATAGACTTATAAAATCAGAGTTGATGTTAAATAAAATCACATAAAAAAAGCTTTCCAGTAATAATGTGTCTTGAGTAATGAACAGATAACAGTATCAGATCAGCTGTTTGGGTCAGTGGTAGGTAGAAGAGGCAACAAACAGGAGGAGAGACATCATTATAGACCAGTGTTTCTCCACTGGTGTAGCCTGTGGACTCACCACCACCTCCTTCATGACTATCCTGACCCAAATATCTGAAACTTACTGTTTAATGGTGAGTGATGACTGGTGTTAAGGTGCATTACTGTGGAGTGTGAATAATAAACATGTCCTTCAAAATAAGACTTTTAAGAGAACTTTTAAAAGTCAGGCAATCATCCCGACCCACTCATAATGGCTTTGCGATCCGCTTTTGGGTCCTGACCCACAAGTTAGGGAACCAAGGTTGTCGATTATCCTTTTATTATCCTGACTGCTCAGGATTGTTTCAACATAAAGTCATGAAAGTACTGGTTATGGGATTCAATCAGAGATTCAAAAATTGTGCAAAACTTTGTTTGTTAAAGTTTCAGTCTAAAACTCTGCTCCGCTCCACCAACACCAACCTCCTCCACTGCCCTTGAACCAGACTCCACACTATGGGAGATCGGGCCTATTCCTACAAAAAGGAACTCAAAACCTCTCTCTTTCAGGGGGCATCTCCCTTGTTTTTATCTGAGCTCCCCTGCTGCTTTTATCTGTTTTATTTAACTACACTGTTTTTAACATACACAGTGATAAACAACACGTGACTGACATTAAAAACGCTGCTCTGGTGTACAGTTTAAACTACATCTCTGCATTTTGTTTAGGCATCTAGTGTTGAGGAACTAAAAGTAAAGTACAGGATCAGATTAGGGAATGAAATTAGTATCCCTCACCTGTAAAATACAGGGAAGAAGTCGTTTGTGAAAGGTAAAAACATCATTGTCATCTGCCACCATGACAGGTATGCTTTTCACTGTTACTCCATGTTGAAGCTCCTGTGAGGAACCTTTTGACTGTGTGTTACCGTCTTTGGACAAAGCAGGACTTCTTATCTCTTTACTTATACTTTCCTGAACTCTCCAGGAAATGTTTCAAGGCAAAAAATCTCACCCTGTTGTGTTTTAACAGTGAAGTGCATGATTCATTGTGAATATCTGTTGTGCATAGGGATGGGTACCTTTCACATTTGAACCAATACGGTACCAATGTCCAGTACCTGGGAATCGGTATCGGTACTCAACTGTACCAGTTTTCTGTACTTTTGTGTGTTTATGTGGGAATAAATGTTTGTTTAATAATAAAATCTCAAAATTCTAAATTTAGTCACAAGGATGCGTTTAGGTACCGAAACATGGTACCGTTTGATATTACTGAAATCGGTACTCGGTAGTACCAACAGAATTTGGTCGGTACCTATAAAAGTACCGAATTTGGTTCCCATCCCTAATTGTGCATTAAGTGGAATAAGTATGTTTCTTTTGTTAATTGCCTCACCTCAACCATAGACTGTATAAAATATGGGCGTAGTATCCGTGACGTCACCCATCTGTTCCTGAGAGCTGTTTTGAAGCAAATCGACGGTGGCAGCCATATTGGAAATGCTGAACTCAATCAGGCAGAGAGTGACGTAAAGGGACGTAGTGTGAGCCTCCTAGCCAACAGCTATGTGTTCCCGACCGGGAGTCAAGTCAGTCATGTCCTTATTTGGGCAAAAACTTGTAATCTTAATATCTTCTGAACCATCGTGTTACAAAAAAAATCTCCCCCCCCCCCCGTACAGTGTGTGCCGATAGAGAGATTAGCTAGTGTAGCCAAGCCGTTTTTTGAACCAGGCTGTAAACATGTTTATTAATGCTGCAAAGATCGTCTTTTTCCCATTCATGTCTATGTGGTTTCCGGTGTTTCTGCAGTCAGCCTCAAGCAGATTCTCGATGAATTGCAGTTTATTATACTTCCGCATGGGCTTCATAGTTTGAGACCGGAGGTTGCCACTTGGCCTCACCTGACCCTGTGTTAGCAGTTTCAGGCATTAAAACATAGGACATAGAAGTAATCAGTCCTCTCTTTTTGTCTTGTGTCTTTTGTTACTCATAAAGACGCATTAGGATTGATTCCAGTCTGTTTCGTAATCAGGTAAATACTCCTCACAGGGGTTTTAAACAGTATCATATTATAATCTACTGCCAGACACTGATGATGACTTATTGTTTACTGTCTCTCATAAACCATAATTATTTTAGTTTTAAAAGCTGCGTATGCTCCCTTTACTTAACTTTGAAAGGGTCAGGCCATGTTGTCAGTTCAGCATTTAAAGTGTCTCTCTATAAACCTCAGTTTTAACACAAACAAAATTAACACAATGGAGTTTGAAAACATCCTGTTTACTTTTTACATTTTTCTTCCTTCATCCAGATAAAGTATTAAACTATTTGTCAGTGAGCACTCTGGGGCTTCGTGTGTGTATGAAAAGCAGTAGTGAGCTTCGTGTAAACAGAAGTGACAGACGACCCGTTGGTGTAACTACCAGTCGATGACTTCACTAACGTTTGTGAGGCACTTTGAATATAAGCTGTTATCACATCATCATGGTGGGGAAGTGAGGATGGTCAACTTCTGTAAGCAAACACGACAAATATTCAACCAGAGGTGTGAACTGAAATATAAATACAAACAAGGCTTCACAAAGAGGCAACGACTGGAACTGTTCAATCATAAACTAAGAGAAATAAAAAAACTTAGTTCATAAACACTGACCAAAAATATCCATGCTTCATCTTTTGTGGATGGTCGTTGTTGATCATCTATTATTTCAATTTAAATGTAGCTCTAGTGAAAGTTCAGACAGGAAGACTATAAAAGCAATCACAGCAGTTGTTTAACTCTCCTCTCCCTCGTTCAATAGCTCACCCGCTTCCAGCTGCATGCTCCAGAGCTGTCATTGGTTAATCAGCGGCGGCTGTCATCCAATAGCTCAGTGGCACGCTCTTATCGTCAGCCTATCAACTTTCTGCTGTCTTTTTAAATGTGTCTCTCTCTCTCCAGCTAGTTCCTTCTTGCATTGATGGTGCGCACCCCTCCACCTCCCCATCTCCACCTGGTCTCTGCAAAGTCTTCAATTCCTAGAATTCATCAACCACCACCACCAGTGTCTGGACTCTAGGGGGGATTTCTTCTGCTGCCAAATTCACACATCCTACACTCACAAAATTATCCCCATAGAGTCCTTACGCCAAAGATTTCTGTCAAGTTTCATTATTCATTAAGTTGTAATAAATAACATTTAATCTTCAAACTGTGTCTCTCCTGACTGAAATACATTCTTGAACTTTTCATTACAGAAGAACTTTTTCTGAATTGTTTGGATCGCTCCTGACAAGAATCCAACGAGGAAACTGAAACAAATAAACTAAACAACAACTAACGAATTAAAAAATACAAACTTGTGGCATGGCTGGCCTAGCAGTCTAAGCACGCACCCCATGTACAGAGGCTATAGAGAGGCTATAGTCCTCGTAGAAGCGGTCTCAAGTTCGACTCCCGAACTCAACCATTTTCCCCCTCTCTGTACTCCCCACATGTCCTGTCTCTCTACAGTTGTCCTATCCAAAAAAGGTAAAATGCCCCAAAACATAATTCAATTTTTTTTAAATTAAATATACAAACTAAACCTAGAAACTAAAACTAAAAATACACAAAAACTTCGAAAAAAGACTTAAAATAAAGATGAACAAATCAAAACTTAAACCAATCTTTGAGAACCTTTATCACACTTCATCTTCTTTTAACCACAGATACATTTTGTCTTCTTTTTTTATCAATCTGAGAAACCTAGCTGAATAATCTTTCACATTAAAGGTCTTTATCATGACTATAACAAGGCATTCTTTGAATCAAGTCACTTTCTTCGGATTCTGGGTATGTATGCAGATCTTAAATCAGTCACTCTGCAGGAAGCTAGTTCAGTGGTGAAATGAGTTTCAGTGTTCAATGTTTGATGTTTAAATATATCACCCAGCCTGTGAGTCTGCCCGTCAGTGTGTACAAAGAAGAGGTTCATGAAGCCTAAATCATGATTTTGATTTGATTGATTCAAAGTGCCTTCTGTCCCCAGAGTTTGGTCTCTCAGGTACAGACAGGTGATGTGTTGTGGAGTAGTTAAACTCTGAGTTGTGTGCTGTGTGTGCCCTTTTATTTTTTGTTTTGTCAGCATTTAGTCCGACCAGCCTCAGGGAGTTCCCAAACTGCACAACTCCCCTCAAGGTTAGGGTTTGGGTGACCGCTGTGGTCTCTGGGTTTACCAAGATCAGCAACTATAGCAGCCTGAGAGGAAGTGCTGCCTGAGGAGGCTCAGCCCAGGACAACTGTTTCCCAGGGTGTCTCAGTGACGAGACAATAAACATATCAGCAGCAAAGACTGAGAGCTGACGGACCCATGAGAGGACACTCAGAGTGACAGATGACCCAATTCATCCTGATTCATCTTCATCATCAAATGGAGTTAAAAATACTGTACACTGTTCATCAATGAGGAATGGACTTTTTTCAGTCTATACTACACTGGATCCAAAGACTGATAAAACAGTGAAATGCCCCTTTAATGTATCTTTACAAACAGAATGAAGACTTTACAAATATGAAACTGCTTTTTTAAAAGTCTACAGCCTTTTCAAGGTCATTTAGTCCAGATCTGAGGGGTCTAGGTATTGTAGTTTTGGATCAGGACCTGGTCCAATGTGGTCTAGAGGTGAAAAAAAAGCAGTGGCATCTCTGTTTCTGCATTTTCACTAAAAGAAAAAAAGGCTTGATTTTTAATCTTAACACAGTGTTTCCTGGTTACATACAGGTTTCATAAAGAAAGAAAATATTTCACGGGTATATTTGGCAAAGCATCTTCACAAACTGTCCTCACTGTGACGGTGCAGATGTCTGAACTGGAAGTGTTAAAGGTGACATATCATGCAAAATGGACTTTTTAATGGTTCTCTACCTGAAATATGTTTCCCTGGCATGTCTACAAACCCCCCGAGAATAAAAAAAAACCATTCTGCCCCTGTTCTGATTTCTCCACCTTTCTGTAAATGTGTGTGAAACGAGCCGTTTCAGACTTACGTGTTTTTGTTACGTAACAACAATATCCGGTCTGTCACGGAGTCAGAGCTCGGAGCTTGTTCAGCCCATAGACTGTATAAAATAATACTGAATCCCTCCTCCGTTTTTCATTACCTGCACAAATGTGTGCTAACAAGGAGCTTAGGAGGGAGGCATGCTAGTTGTAGGCTGTCTTAATAAACACAAAGGTCGGTTTTACTCCCCACGTCTGCAGATTTGAAGATCTAGTGGATGATTTTTATTTATCATGGATAAGTGCTAGCGCTAGTTAGCATAGCCACATAGCTACATGTTCGTAGCTGTGTACCAAGACACACGTCTACATACTGACAAATAAAACAACAAGAAACACAGAATCTGTTACCAATCCTTCAGAAAGGTCCCGCTGCCTTTCTGGCAGAGGTCGGTTTTACTCCCCACGTCTGCAGATTTGAAGATCTAGTGGATGATTTTTATTTATCATGGATAAGTGCTAGCGCTAGTTAGCATAGCCACATAGCTACATGTTCGTAGCTGTGTACCAAGACACACGTCTACATACTGATAAATAAAACAACAAGAAACACTAAATCTGTGACCAATCCTTCAGAAAGGTCCTGCTGCAGGCGCCTCTCCGTCAGGATCAGATTCTGGATCAGATTCAGAGGGTTGAAGTAACGTGATCTCTGAGCAGCCGTGTATATTCAGCCAACATGTAAACATTAGATCAACGTGCTGGAGAGCCGAGGCACATTCACTTCCTGAGGGGGCGTAGTCAGAGGGAAAACAGAGTGTTCTGAGGAGGACTGAAGAAGAGGGTTTTTCAGGCATGCCAAAATCTGATTTCAAAGTGTTTTTTTGAGCATAAACTTTAAAGACATGTTTTGGGGACCTCTTAGACCAATATATATTGATGAAAAAAGTGTGATATGTCACCTTTAAGCTTTAAGGGTTTCAATGCATTAATGAATAAATAAGACAAATATTTGGGACTGTGTGTGTGTGTGTGTGTGTGTGTGTGTGTGTGTGTGTGTGTGTGTGTATGTGTGTGTATGTGTGTGTGTGTGTGTGTCTTTTATGTGTGCGTGTGTATGTGTGTATTACCTGGTCCAGTTGTATAAGCTGAGGGTAAGCCCCCGGCATCTGGATGGCGATCTTCACGATGTCCTTCTGTTGAGGCATGATGGCACCTCGTGACTCCACCTCTCTCCTCCAGCTGTAAAAAAGAAAACATGTGAAAGAGTCAAAACAGAGCGTCACATTAAACTCAGTCTATTCCTGAATGAAAATAACAAAAATGACCTTTCTTCGGCAACTGACACTTGTGCTTTCTTTCTCTTTTGTTAGGCAGACACCCTCTCTACTTTTAAGAGTAGGAGGCTCTTCAAACTTTCCTTTTTGATGAAGCTTATAGTTAGAGCTGGATCAGGCTTTGACCAGTTCTTAGTTATGCTGCTATAGGCTTAGACTGCCGGGAAAACTCACACACTGGGATCCTGTCTATCCCTCTCTCTGCCTCTCACTTACTTTAACTCTCCCTGTCCCATTAAAGTTACTCACCATAGACCTTTCTGGAGTCTCTGAGCTCCATTATCTCGTAGGTTCCTACAACTACTACTACCCGTCTCACCACTATCATCTCTCTCTCTCTTCATCTCCCTCTATCCCTCTCTCCAATGTTATCCTCAGACTCTTTCCAAACAGAGCAGGTCTAGACTGTACTCTATGTTCTATTATTAACAAAGACCCAACATCAAGACAGGATAAGATCCAGTCCCATCTTACAGACAGGACTCAGTCTGATCTCATCTTATCCACCATGAGCAGCGCACTTTGCATCATTTAACAAGTTACAGTGGCAAGGACAAACTTCCTTTAACAGGCAGAAACCTCCAGCAGGACCAGACTCATGTTAG